>NC_056729.1:959044860-959169860 GCF_019279795.1 Protopterus annectens
ACAGTTATAATGCTGCTTTACAATTATATTCTTATAATTTATTTTACAGCTTGATGTCACCATTATATAAGGGTACTGTGGGCAAGATCCACATTTATGCATGTATGCTTCATTCTGTGAAATATTTTTTGGTATATGGTCTAGTATTTCTTTAAGATTCCTATCTTTTTTATACACAGCTTTGAGACGGGCACTCAAATATTGTAAATGTCTTGGTTTTGTCTAAATATTGACCAATTCTTATTTATTATATGGTTTATTGCCATGCTATCATTATTGTATGTTGTAACAAAGTGATGACCATTGTGTGTATATTCATCTAAATCTAATATAACACTACTGGATGTCATTAACTACATTTGGGCGGCCACGGTGGTGCAACGGTTAGCATTGCTGCCTCACAGCAAGAGGTTCTCTGGTTTGATTCTCAGCTGGGGTGCCTTCTGTGTGTAGTCTGCATGTCCTCCCTTTGGTCGCGTGGGTTTCCTCCAGGTGCTCAGGTTTCCTCCCACATCCTAAAGACATGCTGTAGGTGGATTGGACACTCTAAATTGGCCCTAGGTGTGAATGCGTGCATGTGTGTACCTTCTGTGGAAGGTTGGACGCCTGGCAACTTAACACTGTAAACCTCCACTGCCAATCATGAGTGGACAGGTGATCTGGTGGGGCGACTCCTAATCGGGAAAAGCCGAAAGAAAAAGAAGATGTCATTAGCTACATTTCATGTCCATCTATTTCTCGTTGAACTTCATCACAATTCGCTACTTGATTTGATAATATGGGCTGGAAAACACCTTCCCTACTCTTACACGTCACTTCTTTCTTAATGCTAGTAATAAACCTAGCTGGATAACCTCAATTCCTGAACAATTCACTCATATCTGCACACTCTTCCATAAAATATTTGATACATATGAGCACATGCCTTTACAATTTACTTTTGTCTTACTATCAAACCCTAAATATCCATCTTTAGGTAATGCACTGATGCATTTAGATAGTAGTTGTGCGTAATGAGAGTGTGTGAGAGATAATCGTAGAATAATAAAACAAATCAAGTGAAATGTGAAATACTGACTATGTTTTACAGCACTGTTTTGAGAATACAAAGAATCAAGGTTGCACTATGTCTAGGAAGTGCTAAAGTGTAATGTAACATTTAAAGTTTGGTGTTTTCAGGTAATGATTGCTTTTGTCACCATTAAAGTTTATCTTCTTCCCTCACTTCCAAGAACAACATAACATAATCTAACCTTTGTCTGTTTTTTAAGACATTAGAATTAAGAACAAAACAAACCAGTAACCTTTCATGTACACAACTTCTAATTATTGGGTCAAATTCCCTTTCATATACAGGAAAGAATATTGTACAGTCCCTTAACAGACTGTTAAGAATATTTATTCCCCAGTAGGGCACATGCGTGAATGCTAAATGCCTGGTTTGAGGAGGCTAATTGAAGCATTATGTGCTGTAAGCTGTACAAAATCAATTGAATATCACACTGCAAATTCCAGGTGGTAAATTGTGCAGCTTTATGCATCTCCGTTAACTACACTGTAGCTGCACAGTTACATGTCTTTTAGTATCTTACTATTGAACCAAACGTTTGTATAACTGGACTACCTACCTGCTAACGGCAGCTCAGTCTAGTCTGATGCTGTGCAGTGGACATCTTTCATAGTCAACCAACTTAGTTACCATTGCCATGCATTAAGGGAAATAGTATTTTAGAAAATGTCTTACATCATAATCTTATAATCAGTAAGGACAAAACAGAGCAACTATATCCATTTGTGCGGCTCAGATGCCTAATTCAGCTTCTCTCTATTTCTTACCAAGAAGAAACCTTAATCCCATCCATAGTTTTCAACCTCTTCACACAAAAAAAAATGGACAAAGCCAATAATGGGGGAATATAACCTCAAAAATAGGGACAAGTTTCAAATATTGATCTTATAAACTTAGTAAATTGCCAGAATAAAAGGTTTAGTGTTACCATGTATTTTCTGAGGAATGTGAAGTCTGAAATTCAAATGCCTGTCATTATTTAGTGAATTCAATCCTCACTGATTTGCCACAAATATCCAGAAAACCACAGATTGTATGAGGAACAGAACAAATGTATGAGGCAAAAATCTGGACAGTTTTACAAGTGGTGGTGGGCAGGGAATTCAGGCTCTTGCTATTAGTACCCAAGGTATAGGGTTTGAGACTGTGTAACTAGTCACCAGGTATATTTAACTGGGGCATTTAACATACACATAACCCCCCTCAAGCTCTCTTATCTGTACCTGCCTTGCAGCTGCTGAAATACAGTCACAGAAGAAAAGAACCGCTAAACTAAAATCCTCCTGGCTTGAGTACAGTGCATCTTAAATATGGTCGCAAAAAAAAAAAAAAAACTACTTCTAGCAGTTTGAAATTGCTTGCATGCACGCTATGTACAAACTTCAAAACCGGTAAAAAATAAGAAATTTGGTATGGTTGAGAGGTATGGTATCCTTTATAGCTTAATGAGAGATTAGCCTTCCACATGCAATTGCGTGGCTACCTATATGTTTTGCTATATGAATTCTGAAAGAATGCCTTTGAATGTTATCCTGTTGAACAGCCTGGATTCAGTTATAATGTTTTGATGAGTTTGTCTTATAAACAATGAGTTAGATTCCACAGGAAAAAAACCTTGGCCTCATTTCTTCAATATTATCAGGCTGGTGTTATTATTTTCTTACCGGTCAGTAGTAGCATGATGTTGTTAATGTATATTATCTTTCTTTTTTTTTCAACACCTTTTTATTTGATTTTATAAGCAATACATTATATACAGATAACTAGTAAATGAACAATAAAATACAATAAACTATATACAATCATCCATTATAAAATCCATTATGAATTATATAAAACCATTAATATTTGTGCAATAAAATTTGTAACTTTTGCCAGGCTAAACGTTTATGAGTCATATAAGATGTTCTTGCAAGTATAGTTTGAATTTCTTTGTTACACACACACTTTTCAAAACTTATGAAATTACTGAATAGGAGATCATGTTAATTTTTCCAGTTCATTGTAATTACTTCCTTAGCAATGGCCAAGATTGACCAAAGGAGTGGTACTTGACATTTTGGAATGACATTTGGGATTAGAACATTAAATAATAATAAGTAATCCATAATGTGACAATTATCCATCCATAGAGCCATAACAAAAGTTTTAAAATCATCCCGGAAATTGCAATACAACTCTACACTCTATAAACATGTGTATCCAATTAGCATCTAGTACTTTGCATCTTATTTCTTTGTTTTTATGAATAAGAGCAATTTTATGAGATGTAAAAAAAATTCTATTTAAGAACTTGTAGGTGAACAGTTTCCAATGAAGGGAAGATATGGTATTATTAACAGATTATAATGACAAGTTTTTATTATCTCCTGAAAAGGATTCCTAATTAACTTTTGTAGAGTAATCCCAAAAGGTTCTATCAAATGAGAAACATTCCTCTCTTAAGATCCTATATAGAGAAAATATGTATGATTTACTTTCAGTTTCCATTGAGTTAATACCCATAAAAATTGTATCAGCTTTGGTAAAGGATCTACTTCTATAGTGAATAACATTTTTAACTTGTTACCAATGAAATGTCTTAAAGCTTGTAAGAATAGTCAATTATTTTGCTTAACACTGTAGCTGGCTAATAAAATATTAACTGGCTGTATCTTTTTGGAATCTAAAAATTGGTACCAACATTTTAGATTATTTTCTTTATAAATTAACATTTTACTCAGGTTAAAAGATTATTAATAATCTGGAGTGTATGCAATAGGAAATATTAGGAATAGTAGATCCTTGACCAAGTAGTTACTATCTATTACATTTTTGAAGGCACTAAAAATATGGCTTATTCCACTGGTGAAATGTTAAAATTTCCAAGTAGCCACTCCAACCAAACAAAATGAATCCAAAAGGCTACTAGCGGAATCACAAAGATGCTGGAGACGTGAATAAATTCCACACTTTAATGAAGGTTTAGCGCTTTCATCTAGTACAACTAGACTTCATCAGAACTGAGTGTCGCCTTCATCTTTGGTAACAGTTAAAGATTCTTGCAGGGCTTTGCGTTTACTTTTAATTTTCTCTCTGAGACTGCTTGGTGATGCCATCTGGTTACAGACTTCAGGATGGTTTTATGTTTTTCCTTTTCTTATGTGCTTCAGTGTAAACCACCCTCTGATGCAATTTACATCCAACATGCTCCAATTATTGAGCAAAGCATCAGCTACTACGTTGATTTCCGCCAACACTACAGCTCCTTAGTAACAAATAGTTTTATTTGTTACTAAGGAGCTGTAGTGTTGGCGGAAATCAACGTAGTAACTGATGCTTTGCTCAATAAATGGAGCATGTTGGATGTAAATGGCATCAGAGGGTGGTTTACACTGAAGCACATAAGACAAGGAAAAACATAAAACCTTCCTGAAGTCTGTAACCAGATGGCATCACCAAGCAGTCTCAGAGAGAAAATTAAAAGTAAACACAAAGCCCTGCAAGAATCTTTAACTGCTACCAAAGATGAAGGCGACACTCAGTTCTGATAAAGTCTAGTTGTACTAGATGAAAGCGCTAAATCTTCATTAAAGTGTGGAATTTATTCACATCTCCAGCGTCTTTGTGATTCCGCTAGTAGCATTTTGGATTCATTTCGTTTAAATGTTAAAATTTCTTATTATTTAAATAAAAAATCTTGTAAAACCCAATATATTTTACTAATACCCAAAGTTGAGGATATTTGCATATCATACTACTATTAGAAATTATATTAATTGCATGTATAGTTTTCCAACCTGAAGTATAGGAGGTATTTAACCAGTGGCAAACTGTATTAACAATGGATTTTACATATAATTCAAGATTAGGAAAACCAATTCCATTGTTGTCTCAACTTCTTACATGCCAATTATAAGCTATACTTGGTCTTTGAGGATACCAAAGAAGCTTAAGTAAAGTCGTATTGATTTATTTAAGAAATTATTTTAGCAGAATTAGAATTAAGAATTGTGGATACAATCAAAATTTTGGTAAGATAACCATTTTTATCACTGAAAGCCTATCTTCCATAGTAAAAAAAAATGTGTTCCAATTAGTAGTAAGTTTAGTAATTGTAGTTATTAAATTTATATAGTTCACCTGTATAGTGTCCTTCCAAGTAGGTTTTACAATAATTCCTAAATATTGAACTGATTTATTCTCCCAATTAAAAAAAATATGTTATTGTAGGTAGGTATTCATTTTCTTATTGAATAATAATATTTCACTTAAAGAGGTTAATTAATTCAATGATATAATATAAATAATTATTTATATCTTCGCTTGTTAAAATAATATAATCTGCAAATAATTGGATTGTTGAACAGTGACCATTCCTTAAAGTGAAGCCTTTTATATTAGTGCCATTTCTTATGTGACTAGCAAAAGGTTCAAGAGACAAAGCAAACAATAAGGGAGACAGTGGGCAGCCTTGTTTTGTACCTTCTGATATTCCAAAAGATGGTGATAAGTATGCCCCAATTTTAATATATGAATAAGAATCATTATATAGTTTAATTACTAGTTCAATAAAGTCTAGAGAAAAATTGTATCCAATGAGAATCTTATATAAATATTTCCAGGTAATGGAATCAAATGCTTTGTCAATATCAAGACTCATAATGGAAAGTTGCTTCTTAGTATTATTAGCAATGTCAATTAATGTTACTAGTTTGATACTAGGGTCTTTACCTTGTTTTTAAATGGGAGCAATTAAAGAGTACTTCCAAGACAGAGGTATGTTCAACTCATTTTTAATTTCATGAAATGCACTTAGAATCCTTAATGTAGTGTCTAGAATAATTTTATATATTTCTGGAATTAGTCTATCTAGACCTGGGGCTTTGTTATTTTTTAAGTTTTTAATTTGATCCTTCAGTTCTAAGAATGATACTGGTTTATCTAGTATTTTAGCTTGTTGTAGTGATATTTTGTTCTTAATATTACTTTGCATGAATGCATCAGTTATAGAATCATTTTTCTAAAGAGAAGTTTTTATCATTAACTGATTTATAATGGGTTCTGAAAGCTTCTAATATGCTTTTTAAATCAGTTACTTTTTTGTGGAATTATTAACTACAATTTTGATTTCATTTATATGGCTTAAGTTATTTATTTGCTTAGATCTAACAGCTAACTTGTGTAAATGTTTAGGATTGAGAGAGTAAGATTATAACTTATGCCTTTCCATGTTGATTGAAACTTTATGATTTAACATTTCTAAATATTTTTGATTTAATGTTACCAATTCAGGATGCACTATCTTATCTTTGGATTTTAGGTTTGATTTTAAGTTATCTATATTCATTTGTAGTTTTAATAGTTCTCTATCCTACTCCTTCCATTTTTTTAAGAAATCAATTTCAATCCTACCATAGAGGTATACCTTTAATGGATCCCATAGTATGATATCTGATACCTCAGTATTATAATTAAAATCTAAAAATGAACTTATTTCATTTAAGACCCATTCTCCAAAACTTTTAATTTTTACTATATAAGCTGGAATTCATTGCCAGAAAATTAATTCATCCTTGCTTGTGATAAGATTAATAAGTATGGCATTATGATCGAAAAGTGGACATCATCCTCAGGATTCAGCAAGCTCTGTATGGCATGCAGGAATAGTGCAAGAGCTTTTGCATGCGATATGGCTGATGAGCAATCCAGGAACGAGCTCCCGGGATGTGCATGACCGCTCCTACACTATTCCTGCATGGACACAGCTCCTGTATGCTAATTACCCCATCTGCTGGTGAAAACCATCCAAATGAGGTGAATTAGTGATCCAGGAAGCAGGTAGGTGTCTGTGCAGGAATAGTGTAACCTGCAGAAATGTATTTGGTTACAAACTGAATACATTTCTGCAAATTACAAAGTGGAGGCATGACAGCTTTAATGAAAACATGTATTCAATGTAGTAGGCATGCCAATGGCCAAATATATGGCCATTGGCATGGGAAATAGTCTCAAAATTATAAAAAATAACTTTTATTTTTTGGGGGCCGATTTTAGCTGTTTAAGCATAGGACAGTGGTGCGCAAACAGGACTGGCCCAAAAATAAGGAAAACAAGTTGCAAATAAACTTTTAAACCCAAATCAGCATTCTGCCATAATAGTTAATGGCATGCATAAGACAACAATATCATGGAATAATTGTTGCTAAGGGGACGGCTGAGTGTCAGTTTTGTAGCCATGCATTAGCAGTCAGTTTTATGCAAATGAGGGGACTGATACTGATTTCCCCTCAGTGTCAGCTTGCACCCAGCAGGGTAGGCGCAGCAACACCATGGTATAAGCATAAGAGGTAAATGATTTCATAAGGGGGAGTGTCATGCATTCTGTAAACTTATTGGACCTCTGTGGCCTGTGTTTGCCCTTAGCTAAGCGCAGCTAAGGAAGGGGGTGTGTCTGAGGCTGCCTAGAAGTGTTTACATTGCCTAAATGGGTAAGCACACAGCGCACTGGGTTTTATACAAGAAAAAAAGAAACAGAAAATAGCAGCTCTGTTCACATCTGAGCACTGGGTATGCACACCATGCCTCTGGGCTTAAACAGGAAGGCAATGGGAAGGGAAAACAGCAGTAGGGAGGCAATCAAGGAGAACTAGCATAGCTGGCAGGTGAAATGTATCAGAATCATCCAATTACACATGCAGCAGCCCAGCACACTACTATAAACTATGCAAATACCTTTCACTCTGGTTTTTCCCACAAACTCTACACCACCAGTGTACACAGACAGGGAAATTTTACCTGACAAAACTAACAAAATGATTGGGGCTGCTGTAGCTCTCATACATCAATATGTGGAAGAGGCTGAGGGTGGTGAGGATAAGAATGCTGACAACCAACCCACATTGAGGAGAAGGAGAAGAGTTTACAGACCCAGAGTTACCTACCAGTGGCTACATGAGCTGGAAATAGTGGAGAGCTATAGGGTGGACAGGGACATCCTACAGCAAATTGTTGAGCTGTGTCGGCCACGCCTCACACACAGAACCAACAGAGGGGAATACATCCCAGTGGATACCAAGGTATGTGTAGGGTTAAGAATACTAGCCACAGGCACCTTCCAAAGGCCAACTGGGGATATCATGGGGTTCTCACAGGCATCAGCATCCAGGGTACTCTACCAGTTCCTGGATGTCATGTCAGCACATGCCGGTGAGTACATATATTTCCTCAATACCTATGAGGGGTTACTCAGCAACATACATCTCTTCCACCAAATATCAGAATATCCTATAGTAGTGGGTGCTATACACTGGAAACACATACACATCAAAGCACCACCCAGCGACCGGGCTGGGGTCTACATAAACTGCAAGGGCTTCCCTTCCTTCAGCTGCCAGGTCATGTGCGAATCCCAGAGCATTATCTTGAATGTATGGGCTGGCAGCCCTTGAAGCTATCACGACTCCCACATCTGACATATGATACAGCTGTACCAGAGATTTGCCACTGGGGACATCCCATATGGCCACGTAGTGGGGGATGCTGGTTATGAACTGGGGCCGTGGCTGATGACACCCATCAGAAATCACACACACCTGAAAAAGAACTCCATAATGAGGCACATGCACAAACCGGAATCATAATAGAGTGTGTGCTTGGGATGCTCAAGTCACAGTTCCGGTGCCTGGACATATCTGGTGGAGCCTTGCAGTACTCTCCAGCTACATGTATACACATTTTCATTGTATGTGCCATGCTACACAATATAATCCTGTGGAAACAGCTGCAGTGGGAACAGCATGGGGCAGGGCCACTTAGCCCCCCCACTATTGCCAAGACTAGCACAGGCACAGTGGGACTCAGAGAAGGAACAACCTGAGCCTGCCCATGTAGGCAGAAGGAGGTGTGCCCAGTATGCCCAGGGTTTGGAAAAGAGGCAATGCATAGCACATACACTGACACAGTAGAGACCCAGGGAATGACACCTCTCTCTGACTCACACATACAGTAAAAGGGATGCCAAACATGACACCACCTGTGTTTTACCATGTATAGGGAGTGTACAATGTGCATCCAACATAGTCATCCCTCCAGCACCATCCTCAACACTGGCACAGCCACAAGGTAAGTAACTTTTCCTATCAATTGCTGAATGGAGTAGTATGTTCTGCTAGTTGTATCTATGGTATGGATGGGAGCATGCAAGGGAATTGGGTGGCTGAATAGGATGACAGCATATAGTGGACACCTATATGAGTAGCATGAAATCCCTAACAAATACTCGTGTCAACAAAGTAGGCAGTACTAGACAAGGTGACAAATCCCACTGCAGGACATGTGGTGGCCCAAATGTGTGTCCATAGGACACACACATGCATGCCAGTGAGGCTCACATACCCAATAACAGCCTCAGCCAGCAGGACAGGTGTAGAGGACCATAAAGGAAGGCTGTGCTAAGGCCTCTAGACCTACACAGACAGACTACAACAGGTCTGGCAGTTGTATGTTAGTTCTGAAGGATAAGAAGTTTGAAACGGAAATGTAGGTTAATAAAACCTAAGATCTGTACTCTACTGATATGCCTCTAGTCTGCATTATAGGTCAGAATACAAAATGAAATGGAAGCCAACAGAGTACCTGAGTACAGTCATAGCAAATGTTTACAGTTGTCAAGTGTCCCCCCCCCCCCCACAATCCTATGTAGACATGCAGTAACAAGTACATGTGGGTTTAATAACAGTGGAACACAGATTACCTGAGCTGGTCCAATTTACAGGATAGATTGTTGTATGTGTAGAATATGCAGGGGTCTGTGTGTTAGGTTCTTCAGTATTCTATATTGTGTGGAAGTGGTAAGCATGTAGGCATGGAGGGTTAAGTCTCGGTGGCTTATGGCCAGTACTGTTGAATACAGGGCCATGTTCTGACAACTGCAGTGCCAACCACAATGCATCCCAGCAATACCCAATTCAGCAGTCATCCATACTCACTGTTCAGATGTCAATATCTGTTACCATCTGAAAGATGGACATGCCATGAATGTGGGCCCAGACATACACACAGTACACAGGTGGACGTACCCTAGACAGAGTACATAAAATGTAACTGTCAACTGCACACACCTTTGGAATTGTACATACAGGTTAGCAGCACATTAGTTGTCTGTGCAGTATGGACTACTGATGTAGTCTGGCCAATCACTGACAGACCACAAAAGGCACAGTTATGAAGTAATGAAAGACTGCCTATGTCCCCGCACAAGGCAGCATAAGGAGAATATCCCAGGTATATCTGTGAGTCAGCTGCAAGAAGCTTCCATATCACACATGCACTCAGCTCACCCCACCATCAGCCACACATAACTTTCTACTTGACTTGCCAACATAAAAACGTGGACATACATCACATGTAGCTAAATAAACAATATTACTAGATTTACATGTAGCAGTACAGTTAAACCAATATTCTTTCTTAGTTGTAGGATGTGAACGAATTATTGAACATAGGTCCGATACAAAGAGGAATATTTCTACAAATGCTATTGTAAAGCATCATATTGATTTTGGAAATACACATCATTTTTGTTTAGGGTTATTGATGTATGCTATGCTAGTCAGGGAGGGGAAGATAGGAATAATGATTTAGAAACTAAAGAATATATATGTATTATCAGACTACAAGCAGATAGTAGTCCAGGTATTAATTCCACTGTTTCTATAAAACCAATTCTGAAAAAAATGCAGACATGTTTAAAAAATGACTTTTTAAAAATGACATTTGAATATAAGGCTATACATAGCCATTTTATAAATGTTTCTTTAAATACATAATTAGTTAATGACATAATTAATTAGATAGTGATGTTGGCTGGCTGTTACCATCATGTGATTTTATTTAAATAGCATTGTGTTTTACTATGGTTGTATCACAGTGAAGAGGGAAGTATCTGAAAACTTTGTGTTTAAACTACTGTGCTTCAACTACATTTTACTGGCATTTTATTAAACTTTGGATGTCACTTGACCGTTTTTCTTGTGTTTGCTGTGGACTTTTGCTTAAACGGCAAGTATATTGCAGGTGTCTGGTTCTTTTTCATTTGTGCATTGCTTTACTAAAACCTGCAAACGTCCTTTCATTAAGATGTCTCCAGCCAACTGTTGGAAAAGCCAATACTAACAGAGGCTTGTTGTTAAGTGATATTTTAGCAGAAAGATCAAATTTACTTCTACACGATATGTTAACTGCACCGAATGGTGAGTTCATTCTGAATGTTACTAACAATGATTCATGTCTACAATGAATTAAGAACTTAGAATTTAAAGTGCAATAATTTAAAAAGCTGTAATGGCAGCGTGTCAGCTTCAGCTTTTCAACATAATTGCAGTTAGGCTTAGTCCCTCATGGGTTGCGAGTATTAAAGATGCAGTCTTATAGCAATAGATATCCAGATCTTTTAAAAAGCTACAAAAAGAGAATGACAGGAAACAAACCAAAAACGAATCCAACGTAAAAAGTGGGAGGAACGCAGTCAGCAAAAAAACACAAAAGATATGCAGTAAAATGAACGACCAAGTTGAAAAAATCCACTCGTTTATTTCCAAGTAAAGTGCTTTTCATTACACCAATAGTGCACAAAATGCACAATCTCCTCTGTTCCTATACACCATCTGCCCACTGTCATACTAATGAAGTTTTAGTGTATATATACCAAGGAGTAGGAATGCTATGTTCATGTGACTACTTTGTTCTGCAGTAACATGTATTACACATTCTAACATCAATGATTTTACATGGAAATCCCCAGTAGTTTATAAAGAAAATAATAAATTATGCTTCTCTAATTTCAAAAACTGGAGATTTTGGATACATTACATAGCAAACCGATAAAAAAAAAGTCTCACATAAGATCTGTCTTTGTCATCTAATTGGTTTAGCAAGTACTACTGTTTTTTGATAAATATAAATACTGCCTCCTTATTCTATTTGCTGTTTTGTCAGTGTGATTATACCTTCCAATTGGTTTGTATTGGGGGCCTGACAATCATCACTAATTTGCCTTAATTTTATGACATGGTCTTAATGGTTATGGACAACGGTTTGATAACAAGTCGCAGGTCCTATATGTTTGAACTCATCCTTTTTTTTCTCTGCCTCTCTCTTTCATTTTATACTTATGCAATTGCATTTATATATATATATATATATATATATATATATATATATATGTAGGTAAATTTATTTACACATTCAACATTGAATGTATATTTCAGTCAGAAGATTAGCCCTTGACAATTAACTCAGTACTATTTGTAAACTGTTCTGCTTTAATAACGTCGGAAGGAGTAATCACAATGTTTCACTCATAATAGATTTAGTTACCTAAATTTGATTAATGGAAGTTATGGTATTTCAGTTATGGTGTTTATCTATAATATCTGTATGAAACACTGTTTCACTTTATTTTAGTCATGTATATATTAGATCAATATTTATTATGTAGGGGTATATACACAACATTGTTCTTTGTTCCTTTATGAATAGTTTTTGAATTGATCCTTTGGGATCTGTTATATGCTTTTTATCAATGCAATGTATTTGCATATTTTTCTTTAACTAGATTAATGAATGGCTCTCACAACATTTAATGTTAATTATTATAATAATGTTACTATATTTAATATTCATATTATTAAGTGCTTAATTCTTCATCATAGGCAGTAGCTAACATGGGGTATTGGGCATGTGAAATGTGGATACTGGGTTGCTTGACTGATAATTCAATCAAACCAGGAACATTTAGTTCCATGCATGTTAATGTATATAGTATTTGGTTACTGAAGTTAAAAGCTAAATTGTTTGTTTCATCCACGATAAAATATTCTATAAATTATTACAATCCATCATATATAATACCATACTATAGATGTTCTAAATATACTGCATCCAGATGTTAACTTATAAGTGTTTATCATTAAATGTCAATGGCCTTAACAATAATAGTAAAAGAGCTAGTCTACTTAAATACATTAAATTGCATAAAGCACAAATAATATTTTTGCAAGAGACACAATTACTTAAAAAAAGATCTAGGCAAACTATCCTTTAAAGGTTATTCTTGTAGACTCTTGCTATAGAACAAAAAGGAGGTGTACTCTTATTCTATGGACAAATGATGTTACCCTGCCTAAAATTATTAGCACATTATCTGATAATGATGGAATGTTGAGCCTGGTAGTGTTAGAAATGAATAAGATGTGTTATACATTAATTAATGCATATTGGATGCCTGGTTTGGGAACTAGATTTGTTGAGAAATATTTAGATTCCATGGCTCTGCAAAAGATGATGTTATCCTGGCTGGAGATTTTAATTGTTTATTATCTGATAGAGACACTTCTAGAAGTAATAAACCTAGACAAGCTGCACAATCAAAAAATTCAAATACTTTATTAATTGACTAAATCTAAGAGATATAACTTAAAATGACAAATTATCTGGATTATACTCATTATTTCTTTAGATTTGGAAGCCAAGCAAACATTGATTAGGTATTCATTTCAAACAGTGTTTATGCTCAAGTACAAGAAGCTTTAATAACATTCCCTGAGATTCAGCAAGCAGCCATGCATATTTATGAAGGCTTGCAGAAATGCTCTAAGGTGGACACAGTTCCCTGCACAAGCGCAGGGGGTGTATCTGAGAGCAAAGCTCTCACAATACACACACCCCTGCACTCCAGAATTGCCTTTTGGCAATTTAAAATGAGCGAGAATGCTCGTACCACCCCCAACCTGTCATGATAACAGAGTTGGTCAAAGCGATAAGGGACAATCATCCCTACCAAGCCAAAAGTTGTTATGATAACACAGGTAGCATAAGCACATGGCACACACCTCCCAACCCGTCAGAGTAAGGAATGTGGACAAAGCCAAAAGGGACAATTCTCTTACAAAGCAGAAGGTTGATTGAATAACAGGTTCAGCATTAGCAGGGATCTTCTGAAAGGTACAAATAAAATAACACAACAAATATATATTTTTTATAAATGTGACAAAGTTTAAGCATAACTGCCCATTGCTTAGCTATGCTTAGTCCAACTTAAACAGCACAAGAAGTTAAATAGCAAGAGACATCCAACATAAGTAGTACTGCAATAGTGTAGTGATTAGAACATACGCTTTGTAAACAGCCATTTCTGGTTCGAGCCCCACTGTAACCAGTTTGCATTTTACATGTGAAAGCAGTACATAAACATTTTTTTTTATTATTATTATTAGCTACTAAATGACATATATTTGTTAACCAGAGTACTGCATTAGGTCCAGATGTGAAGTTTCAGTTTAATAAAGTTGTGAAACCCCCATATAAACACAAGTGCGCCATACAGTATAGTCACACATAAATAAATGTAATGAAAGCACATTGGGGGATGTCAGGGACAGTAAAAAAATTTATAATATGTAATGAATGATGAATCAATGCCATACAGAAGATAGTGTATAAAAAGAAAAATAAGCAATGTTAAGCATTGCACAGCTCTGCTTACCAGGTGCAAGCATTGTGTAAATATGACTGCTAAGTGATGAGTAACCCAGCTAAGTGGATTTGCCAATCGGTAAGCAGTGCTGAACCTGTCCCTTTAAGCACTGCCAACCTTAGCTAAGCAGGTTTGCCCATAGCTTATCTTTGCTCAGCATATTCAAAACCATCCAATCACGGCAAAGGATGGGAAACTGGCTGTATTTAAACCCCACAGGTTGGAAAACAGCTCATAACTAGTTGCAGCTTCCCACCATGGGCAGTATAGCAGGAGTTGGTGAGGGCATGACTTCCGTGGGCAGCGCTGTGGCATACAGGAGTCCAAGGTCATGGTAGGACTCCTGGTACATAACCATGATGAGAGACTGCTGCAGGGCCAGTACCAAGGCTCCCAATATAAAGTGAAAGCCTGTCACCATCTTGCCTATGATCACATCAGTCCCACTTGTATCCCACAGACTGGTGAGCAGGTCCAGCACCACTATGCCGACTTGAAGCAGAGAAAGAGGGAGCTCTTGGATGAGTGGGTCGAAGAAGCAAGGTAGAGGGGTGATGTCCCAGCAGTGTGTAAGTACTCATACTAATAACTGTTTACTAATGTCCAGCCTGTGTATATGATGGATATGTATGCCTAAATATTCTATATTTCCCTTACAGCTGCAGCTGAGCAGGCTGTGAATCAGGAAGCCCATGCTAGTAGGCTGCAAAGGCTGCATCGTGAGGCTGGTGAGTAACAATCATGCTAGTAGTGGTCATACCAAATAAATTTAAAGTAGTAGAAAGTCACCTGGCAGTATAAAAACTGTGTATGGGTTGTACTGAATAAACCAGACAATATGACAGTAATAGTCACATATAGGTCATATTTAAATAAAACTATAACTGCCTGGCAATAAAGCTCTAAATCCTGGACTGATGTGTTTACTCTGGTATTGTATGGCATTTATTGTTGCATTCTCTGAATAGTAATGTTGTGTTAACCACTATTACCCGCATTGTGCTACATAAAAAAGATGTCTAGGAATGTCTGTATAAGACTGTTGTAAGTACAAGGTCAGATTGTACAGCCAAGACAGACAGACAGAAAACGCTGAAGAGATAGACAGTAATATCCAAATAGCACACTCTGCTGAAACTAAAAATTTTTGTATTTTTAACAGAGACAGGCATGGCTCGAATCCTGGGAGTGGTAGTAAGTTGTATGCATAATCATACCTCTCAACTGTACAGTCTTTTTCAGAATGTCCAGATAACTGGCTCATATTTTCTGCCTGTTCTTCTGTCCCCCTGGGAAATTAGTGGGATGATCCCAGAATTGTAGTCACTAAATAATGACATACATTTGATTTTCAGACCTCAAAACATTCAGAAAATGTATATTAAAATAAATCCTGTTACTCTAGCAACTCTCCAAGTTTATGACAGCAGTATTCAAAATATGTCCCTATTTGTACCCCCATGTTGTCAAGCTTTGTCCAGAGTGTGTGCATTAAGAGATTGAAAAGTATGTGCAAAATATTAACTCAGAATCTGGGAATATGTATAGAAACAGTCAGGTAGTGTTAACAAACATTCCCTCCACAGGACTACCAGGTAAGAGATGTAGAATTTAGCTATAAGACAGTTGAAGTATACACTGTGTACAAACATACCACTGACCAAACCAAGGCCATAAGATACTGTAATAATACCTGTACCTTAGTGATTAGAACAATGATAATTAATGTTATGAGTACTACAAGGATATATAAGTTGTTAATTGACATCCCCCCCACCATATCTGCAATAATAATCTAAATACACAAATCAATGGGTATGTTTACACCAACCCTACTGTTGAGACATATGTCCTATTGTTCAATAAATATTGAAATGTGTTTCAGTTAATGTTCCATGTTGAAATACTATTATTGGTGACCCGTTGCTATCAATGGGACCTGTATGCCATTGTAATGGCCACTGTGGTTCCATATATGTATGTGTTCTGTTTGCTATGCATCTGCTCAAAACCTGGTGTTTCAGGTTAATGGGAATATCTATGCATGTTGTTATAACTATTACTAACCCACATATGATTTAAAACTGCAACAACATAGCAAGTTTGGGAAGGTCGGTCCCAGCGGACCCATCTCTCCCACCTCATCTGGCCATGGCACTGGGCTCTAGACCCACCCCAGGACTTCCTCATCTACTAGTACTGCACCATCTTCAGGTGGAACTGTCTCAGGGGATGGGGCTCACCCCCCGGGAGCTGACGCAGACAGGATCCTGTTGCCAATAGTCAGGTCCAGGGATTGGTGCATAGCGAGCTTCAAAGGGAGTTTGGAGATCTGCTACACCAGCTTGAGGGCCTTATGGTGCATTTAGAGGGTCAGCCTGCCCCTCCTGCTCAGCCCCCAGCACAGCCACCTTCGGGGTCGTAAAGGTGGAGTGGTGACTGCCCATGGGTGTGGACCTCAGTCCCACTGTTTCTATTTGGGGGCTCATGGGCTTCCGATTTCCAAACACCCCTCCTCATCCAAAGTGTTTACCCCTCACATGTGTCATATACCACCCTTGTATGCTGTCTTTTCTGTCATCCTACCCAACCTACCTCCCCAAATATACCTACTATCCTTCGCCAACACCCCTTATATTCAAATGTCATTATTAGTCATTTTTGTAAAACTTCTGCATTTTTTTCAGAATTGGTTTCATAGAAACAATGTAATTAATCAATCAAAAGAATAAATGAGCCTCTGGGCAAATGAAGGAACCAACAACAAAATAAAGGCAGATATGTAACAAAACAAACTGGTTCCACACAGCAGGCTAAGACACAGTAGTTCCTTTAATCAAATAACAGGGTAAGCGCTTTCACAGATGTAATCTGCTTCATCGGACCAAACAACAATTTGTTTGAAACAGGAATTAATACCTGGACTACTATGTGCTTGTAGTCTGATAATCCAATTATATTCTTTAGTTTCTAAATCATTATTCCAATCTCCCCCTCTCTGACTAGCATAGCATATGTCAATAACCCTAAACAAAAAATTATGTGTATTTCCAAAATCAATATGATGCTTTGCAATAGCATTTGTAGAAATATTTCTCTTTGTATTGGACCTATGTTCAATAATTCGTTCACGTAACTTTCTACTTGACTTGCCAACATAAAAACTTGGACATACATCACATGTAGCTAAATAAACAATATTACTAGAGTTACAAGTAGCAGTACAGTTAAACCAATATTCTTTCTTAGTAGTAGGATGTATAAATGTATTATTTTTACATATCACACTGCATACAGAGCAATCCATACATGGAAATGTGCACTTTTTATTTAATTCAATCCTGTTTTGTTTCTTAGTTTGTATTTCTTTGTAGCATAATTAATTTTTTAAATTGCTAGAATTCCTATATGCAAACATTCAATGAGATGGAATAATATTATTTAAATCAGGTAGGGCTTGTAAGGAAGCCCAATTATTGCTGATTATTTCCTTTATACTAGATGTACAATGACTGTAAGTGGTAGTATATCTAGGTCGGTCAACAATAGATGTAGAGGGATTAGGGCTATCTTATAAAGATGAAAACTAGGGCTTAGCCTTGTCCTTTCTCCATTCAAGGACATTTTTCTCTTCATCCAATAACAATTCTAAATTATAACCTCTTTGTTGGAATTCAGATTTCATGTCATGCAACTGCTCAATTCAAGTGTCATCTTCAGTGTTTAACCTACTAACTCTACTATATTGGCTCTTGACTATTCCCCTAAATGTATGTATTGGGTGCATGCTTTTATTATGCAGATATTTGTTTTTGTGAGATATTTTTTGTAAATCTTTGTAGATATAAAATGTTCTATATTGGTTAAATGTATATCCTAAAAACTTATTTCACTAGCTGAATTAGTCATTTCAAATTTCAAAAATGTAGTAGTATTATTTAAATAATTAAAAAATTCATTTAATAAATCTAACGTGCCCCCCATACGAAAAACACATCATCTACAAAACGCTTATAAAATAATATATGAGAAATAAATTCATTTGGACCATCATATATATGTTTGTTTTTTCCATTCATTTAGGGTTAAGTTGGCATACATGTTTGCAATGGGTGTACCCATTGCAGCACTAGTGGTTTGATGGTAGAATGTTTCATTAAAAATAAATATATTATTGTTTAATACTATTTACAATAGGTCACACATTGTTTCTATTTCCCTACCTTTCATTTTTCCATATCTACATAAAAAGCTACAAATAGCATCAATACCATAGTCATTGGGCATAACAGTAAAGAGTGATTTTATGTCTAAAGTGACAGAGGTACTGGTTAACTACTTTTTATTGGTACCAGATATAAAGTTTATTTAAAAAATCTCCAGTGTCCTTAATGAAACTTTTTACGTGTCAATAACAGACTTAGAGTGTTCTGTAATTATAGGCAAATAGACTCTGTTAGCCGACTCCGACCAGAGGCAATGGGTGTCATGGGGGTTTTTTCAAAAGATTTATGGACCTTAGGTAAACCGTATATAATCGGTATTTTAGGGCAAGGTATGGAAAAATAATTTAATAAATCCACAGAGATATCATCAATTTGAAGTTCAAATAAAAGCATATTGTCATTGCTAATACAACGTGCTACTTCACCATAAGACATATGTTTAAATGCAGTAACATATGACATTTCAACACATGTTAATATAAAGAAACTGAAATGTGGAAACCCAGGCCCAACCAAGCTGCAGTGCAATGTGAGTAAATACTTTCATATTTTAAGCATTTGTGCAACCTGACTTTTTGATATATGAAAAGCATATTTAAGTATTAAAGACTTCAGCAATGGTTTTAGAATATGAAACAAGAACCTGAACCTTGTAGACCATACTACCTGGGTACATTTAAAACTCAAATTATTTAAATGCTGCTATTAAATTACCAAAATGAATCATTTCTGCATAACAAAAAGCAATAGCACATAAAAAATATTAAGTGATTTCAGGTGCCAGTAAGTCAACAATTAGTATAATGACAACAAAATATAAGCAGGAATCTATTTTAATGTCTCTTCATACCTGCTTCCCACTGTTATTCTTGAAGGCAGAACGAGGATATAGTAAGGATTCCTGTACGTGCACCAAAACCTCCTTACTCTTTTATTTATTGAAATACTGCTGGTGGAGCTGCGTGTTGTCAGGAAGATATTGTGAATGTCATCTTGTATGTTATCAGATCTGTTTAAAGTACATTTTAAAATAACAAGGTAGTGTGTCTGTAATAGTGTTTAGGGCTACTTACAAGAAGCCATGAAAATAAAAGAAAATATATTAAAAAGAACTAGCTAGCATTTACCTGAGGTTCTCCATACATTATTTCATTATTACCCAAGACTTTCAAAATTGAGCAAGATATTTGTTACTTTTATTAAAACTTTTCCTTCTGCCTTTCACACAGCTTTTAATGTTTGAGATGTAAGAGCCTATGAGTCAAAAGTGATCTTTTGCAGGGGGCATGGCAAAGGTGTGCTCTAGCTAACAATAGTTTTATTTTTTTTTTTTTTTGAGCTCTGCCACTTCAGAATTTCTCTGACAGGATTTATCAATTTAATCAATAATAATAACACTTTTTTTACTATATATGATACCTCTTTGCATCAGTTAGGTTGTATCAAAATTTGGGGGGAGGGAGATTTTGAAATTTTCCTGTGAAGAAAGATATTTTAACTATTTCTTTCATCATCTTGCTACCAAGAAGAACTTCTCTAAGAACACTTAACAAGAATCTTCACTCAAAAAAGAACTGCAGTCTCTATTAATAAATATACAGGACTTATATATGAAAATAGATAAGATGGATTTAAATTAGATAACATCAAAGAGAAATGTTCAAAGCAGATGGAAGTTATTCATGAAGACCTTCAGCAGCAGAAATCACAGATCACTGGAATAGAACAGTCACTAAATGATATGGATAGTAGACTGCAGGAAGGAGTAAACAACACAGATTTTTTTATTGAAACAGATCACTTTGCTTCATCTTAAAATTGATGACCTGGAAAATAGAGCATTCAGAAACAACATTATGATTTTTGGACTTGAAAATATTGAAGGTAACAGTATGCTAAATTTTTTGACATCTTGGTTACCTAAAGCTCTCAATCTCCCTGAGGCATTGTTCTATGGTATTGAAAGGGCACGTAGATCCCTAACTTCTTCTTTGATTAATATAAATCCTTCACCTAAACCTGTAATTGTAAGATTGCTATCCACCCAAGATAAGGAATTGGTGTTTAAAACAGCATGGCCCAAATCACCCATCAAAATAAATGACAGTATAATCCATTTTGATAATGACTTTTCTTCTGTTGTTATCACTAAGAGAAAATTGTTTTTATCACTGAGAACTTAAAAAATGCCAAATTAAGTCACATCTTCTCTTCCCGGCTAGACTGAAATTATTCCTAGCTGATGGTGTCAAGACTTTTGCTGACTTGGATTCAGCTTTGAACTATATTAGAGCTAACAAAATAATTGATGGAATGGGCTGCTGCTTCACTGAAGAGAACTGCAGACAATAATTCTTAGAAAGCTATAAACAAAAAAAGAGGTTGAAAAACAAAAAAACTTTCTACTTGTTCTATAAAGTGCTTTCTTATCTGTTATTCCCTTGGGAAATAAGATAAAAGCTTTTTTGTCTTCATTAACAAAACTTGTTTTTCAGTTGGGACCTTGAATACAACTGTTTTTATTTTGTTTCTTCTTGTCACAGTAAGTAATTGTTTCATATATAAGGTTAGAAAATATTTGGTTACCTACATTAATAATTTATATTGTATCTCTATTGAAACAATAGTAGCTATAGTGGGTCCGAACCTTTTCTTGTGCAGTCCTATATTGATTGGCTCACATTGTCTGAATGTTACCCTAACATAAGGTTTATTTTGAATTTATTGACTTTATAATATTTCTGCTGCATTGGGCAACTTTTGTTGTTGTTTACTTTGGATTTGGCTTGTTTGTTGTATGAAGTTCACCTGCGCTTACTTGGCTATGCCCGTGTCATGGTGCGATAGTGCCAGCTTGAGCTCTGTTTCCTTGACAATTTTATGTAAAAGTCTACATCTGACTTCCTGCCATAGTAGCATTTATCCCTCGCATATACTGCAAATAGTCTGCAGTCACAAGCCTTCTGCATCATGGAGAGCAACTCCTCATCAATTTACATACATGAAGACTAACCAGGAAGTAAACTGGGGCTTTTCTGTCTGCTGATTCACCAGAACTGAACTATCATTTGAGATTCTCTTCTGAGGCTTGCAGCATAGAAATGTTAAATTATTTTATGTTTGGACTCTCTTCATATCATCTAAAATAAAAAAATAAAAAAATCAGGAAATCTTTGGTTGCTGGACTGATTCATTTCTCACAGAAAGAAGACGATGATAGGAATAAGCTCTTCAATAGATTTAGCTACAGCATGTAGCTGTATATATACATGGTGACTTTTTCTTTTCTTTTCTTTTGCCAGGGCAGCATTAATGGTATGTAGAATTAAAATATGTTTAATAGAGGATGAAATATGTCATTGTTATGTTAGTTTATACTGTCTGTTCCACCATTATGTGTTGTTGCTTCTATTTGAAATAAGTTTTATACATAGATCACTGAAACTACAGATTTATATGTAGCTTCACACGTGGTAAATCAACACAATATTTGATGTCTCGCAGGCTTAAAATACTTTGTGTGATGCCTTAATACAGGACAGCTAGTCATAATATCTGTTTTGAGTTGTACTTGCTTGACTGCACTCTGGATACTTAGTCATTCAATGTACTTTCACCTGTCACTTTCCTATTGCTTCACTTACAGCAGAGTGGAAGTCTTAATGCTTTAAAATGGAATTTCTAGATAAGCTGCTGTGGAAAGATGTCACTAATTTAGGACTTTTTTTTTCATCATACCTTTCTCACTGGGACATAAAGGTACACTTTCAAATCAACTGTACTGGAGAAACATAATTGATATTAATGCTTAGCTTTTGTTGTATTCCTGAGATGCAGAAGGGGAATGGATATCCTTGTGACACATAATAATTTGATATTGCACAACTTGTATTTTTACAATGCAAATGAATTCATTGGGGTTAATTATCAGTTTTAGTGCATAAAATAATAAAGCACAATGCAGCTTTTTCTTTTACTTTACATAAGCTACAGGGTGAACACTGTATAACATTTGTCTTCATGCACATTAGTGCAATATTGAGGTGCATACATGCATATAGTTTATCCAACACTCAAGAGGGTGCTGCATTTGTCACATGAGATTTGTTATGCAGGAATAGGTCTGTTTGCTCAGCATGACAATCAGAGGGATAGTATTCAAAAAGGTTTTTCATCATAAAAAAGTTAAAAAGGGGGAAAGATAGAGTTAAAAAATGAAAAAGAGCAATTGTTGATGTGCTTTCATTGAGTCCTGTTGTTTATTGAAATGTGTTAACTGGAAATAGTAGGATTTCTGAATAGTTGGGGTAAGGAAGCTTTCTATATTTCCTATGCTGTACAGTATCTGAGGTAGTCAGCAAAGTATTACAAGTTGTATGGTTTTAACCTCTAACATTTGATGCTAGTGGACTCTCACCTTTGCAAAAAGCTACACAGTTACAGCTTTATATGGTGACAATGATACATAATGATAGACATTTATTTTGATGGAACTAATTCTAACAGACGTACACATGATGATTAAACATACACCATATAGCAAAACATTAATGATCATTTTGTAAGTCTATTGTACACAGACACCAAGAATAAGAGTGTGATTCACATCATTCTACCATCATATATCTCACTTTTTAACAATGTTGTATGCACCATTGTAGCATTCCATATATACGCTTGACAATATTATTTATCATATTACAGTATAACAGAATACACTGAGAGTCATTAAGGATTGTTTATATACAGCACTGTCCTTTTTGCATATTTTGACAAATTTTGCTAAATTATTCTGTAACTTAATTTAAATATCTTGGTGACATGGATAGAATTGTTGAACAAAAAGAGTTATGATACAATATGACTATTGCTCAGTTGTGGTAACTTAAATCTTATTAAGTATAACAATGCTTATTATTTAGATTTACAAAACAGTAAATACATTCTACTGCTATTCTGTTGTTTGGACTACTGCAAATTATAAACAAGCAATTTATTATTGAATCTTCAAATAATTTATTCTGCTGACTAGCCAATTTGCAGATTTTTTTTTCTTTCTAGGTAATAACATTGTTAGATATGATTAGTATTTCAAAATATTAGGTGTTGTTAATATACCAATACTGAATTAATTATTATTTTTTTAGCATATGTTAATCTTTTCATTTCATGTGGTGGAGCTTAAATAGCTGTTGTTGTTGGGTTACTGGATGATTTGGGTAGCAAATGCTATTTAGGTTGGCAGTTTGTAACTCCAAGAATGGGTTGGGTTGTTATGAAATTATAATTTCTTACTATTTGTTTCATTCAATTTTATTTACGGTGTCTACTGCTTACTTAAATTGAATCTTATTACCTTTTGGACTCTATATGTTGTAGCATTCATTAATAATATATTACACACAGATGGAGTAATATTATATATTCATCTACGGATAACTTCACTGATTAAACATACATTCAAAAATTTGAATAGTCAATATGTACCTTTTAAATTTTTTATCTATTAACATTAATGGTCTAAATAATCCATGTAAGAAGGTTAGTTTAGTTAAATACTTGAAATTTCACAAATCTATTTTTTTTGCAAGAAACACACCTTGTAGAACAAGACATAGTTAAACTTAATAATAGTTCTTATTCTGTATTATCTAGTTCAGAACATTCCCAGAAGAAAAGAGGAGTAGCCAATTCATGGAGTAATACTCTTCCTCTTCCCAGGATTATTAATGTTTATACAGATGACAAAGGAATGTTTTGTTCAGTAACTATAGAACTTAACATGAAGTTATTTACTCTTATCAATGTCTACTGGATTCCAGGAACTGGATCCAATACAGGGAAACATTTGAATCAAGCAATGCAGCTATCTAAAGCCAATATAATTTTAGCAGGGGATTTTAATTGTATTTTAACAGATAATGACTCAAATGCCTTAGATAAATGGAGAATTCTAGCTCCTGCTAAACATTTTAAAGATTTTGTTGATACATACCACCTGAAAGATTACAACGATTTTGCTAAATCTGGTTCTCTTTTCTTTACATTTTTCTCTCATAGACACAGTACATATTTAAGACTTGATAGAGTATTTCTTTCAAATGGTCTAAACAGTAGTCTAAGTAAAACAAAGGTAATCTCCTGTCCCCTTTCAGACCACAATGCTAGAACAATCAATACACATTATAATGTTCAAAGTAAGAGAATACCTGCATACATAATACAGCTAAAATATTGTAAAGATTTTTATTCACCTCTGAGATTAAAAAATGTTATTGCCATTGATAGTGCCTGTGATACTCCTGAGATTTATATATGGGATGCACTCAAAGCCTATTTGTATGGGAACATTATTAACTTGTATCACATGAAATGGAAAAAATGAGACAAAGAGCTTCACAACATCCAAATGAAACCTGATAAATTAAAACTTAATAGCACATCAGTCATAAGCAAAAAATTGAAAGAAGAAGAATTTTACATTCTAAATAATAAATACCTGGGAATATTAAATCACCAAACTAACATCAGTCTGGAGAAATTTAAATGTATTAATTTTTCTGTAAATCCTAAATCTTCAAACAAATTAGCCAATAAAACTAAAAGACCTAGTAAACTCAATCATATTAATGATATCTTCTCTCCAAAAAAAAAAGTTATGGATTTGTTTGATATTTTAATGGAATTTAGAGATTACTTCAATAACATCAATTAAAAATATAGTACTCTAGACTTTGAAGAAGATATAAATTTTGTATTAGAAAATTCACATAATACAAATTAACAAAACCACAAGCTGATTCTTTAAATAAACATATCTCATTTTCTGAAATCCGACTCAAAATTAATAAACTAAAACAAAATAAAACTCCTGGCAATGATGTAATAATTCTTGAAATATATATAAAATAATGCCTAAGGATGCATTAAGTTTACTTAATAAAGTAATTTCTGTTTCTCAGAACAACTTTGCTATTCCTCCCTCTTGGAAATATATGCTAAAATCTCACATATTAAAAGCTAACAAAGATCCCTCTAAATGCTCATCATATAGACCCATTTCTCTCTTAAATGAGGATTATAAAATATTAATGTCTATTAATGCTGGCAGATTAAAGATATTTATTCCTTATCTATTAGACAATGATCAAACAGGCTTTATTATAAATAGAAATGCGTATGTTATTATAAAGAAGGTGTTGGCAATAATTGACTCTGCTAAAAATATAAAACAAAACCTGACCTTAATTAGTTTGGATATAAATTGTGCTTTTGATTCTGTCAACTGGGACTATCTGTTCCTTCTTCTGGAAGAATTACATTTTTCTAATAATTTTATTTAACTTATTTCACACCTTCATAAGGGATGTCAAACCTACATTAAAATAAGTACACTTCACAAAATATACAAATTCTTAAGGGAACTAAACAAGGTTGCCCTCTTTTTCCTTTATTTTTGCTTTGGTAAAAGAACCACTGGCTAATTTAATTAGATTAGCCTCAGACATTGAAGGTTTTAAATTAAGTCATGATATAGCCCCTAAAATTCAGCTATTTGTGGATGATATTCGTCTTACCATGAAGGGAAACAACACTTCCACAGATGCTGTTTTCAGAAACATACAATTCTTTCAAAAGAAGTCAGGCTTAATCCTTAATAATAAAAAAAATAATAATACTCCCTATCTATTCCAATAATATGAAGTTAGACAAGAAATTCAATAAATATCTAATACAACCAGAGGAACTAACATATTTAGGAATAATTTTAACCAAAATATTAAATATATAATACTTCTTAATTATAACAAAACTTTAAACCCTATAAAAGATTATATAAATAGTTGAATAAAATCTATTTTACAATAGATGAGAGACGTTCCATTATTAAAATGATAATATTGCCAAAAATGTTATCCATTGTACAATCATTATCTTTGCCATCTACAAAAACCTTTATAAAATAATTATTTAATTAATTTTAAAATTTTTGTGGTTTCCAAATAAATCCAGAGTAGCCTTAACTCAATATATATGAAATTGGTCTAGCGGTGGAATAGGTTTACTTGATTTGGAATTATACTCTATCTCTTTTGTTATTAAATCTATATCTGTATTAATTGACACTCATTACACAGCCAAATGGAAAACATTTTTAGAAATGTTATCCTTTGATTCATGTAACAATTCTCATTCTCATAAATCATCAATTCTGAATAATCTTTCATTTGGCTATTAAAAGACTTTTTCACCTCATATAATTCTCATATATATTCATGGCTCTACTTTGAAACATCTAAAACCCATAACATCTAATTTCGTAACATTGAGACCTGAAAATCTAAAACCCAAAACATCTAAAACCCATAACATCGAATTTCATGACATCTAATACTACAAATCACAAGAAAATAACATCCCCTCCACATATAATGCCACCAAACTACCAAAAACACTTTTTACTTTGTTTTCCACACCCCCTGTAAATTAAATATACCAACTCCCAGATCCCACTACAGTGGGAAAAAGTTAATTTCCTAACCCCACTGTATCTAGCCACCCTGCAGAAACATAGTAAAACATGTGTTTGGTAGTTTGGTGTCATTATATGTCATTATATGTGGAAGGGATGTTATTTTCATGTGCTCTATACTGTTAGATGTTATGAAATTCAATGTTATGGGTTTTAGATGCTTTTGGTTTTAGATATTCCGGTCACAATGTTATGGAATTAGATGTTATGGGTTTTAGATGTTTTGAAGGGGACCCATATATATCTTAGTATATGTTACTTATGCTAAAACACTTTAGAAATATTATCTACAAAAGAACAGAATGTAAAGCATGGAACTTCCTCATTTGACCTATCGCATTTGCACAAGGAAATATATTTACTTTGGATTTTTCTAAAATGATAATGCTCAGGGACAAACATTTATTTTATTGTTTTCAGTTGTTGATAAAGAATGAATTGAAACCTGTTGATTATTTGATCCATGAATATGAATTAGATAAAATGTTATGGCTAAGAATACAATCATGCAGACATTTTGTGTCTAATCAAATAGACACAATATCTCATGGTACAAAGGTGAATATTCCTACATTAATCCTCTTTATGGTCTTATCCTTATAACACAAATTCCATAGTTTTAACAAACTTTCAGTAATATATAAAACTGTTAGAAATTAAACAAATGACTACCCTAAAAAAATGATAATTATTTTTCATTAGCTATTAATACCACTCCTACTGATCAAGACAAGCAAATGATATTAGAATCATCCAAATTGACTACTTATTCCCTTAGATAGAGACGGTTTACTTGGAAATTCATGAAAAGATATTTTCTAACTCCCCATATAATGGGGAAAATTAAGAAAAAAGGCAGTACATTTTGGAGATGTAAAGTAGAAATAAAACCTGATTGATCTCACATGTTTTATCATTGTATACTCCTTAAACCTTAATGGGATAACATAAACAAATTTCTTCAAGCTTTGTTTTTGGACAATTTTGTTATATCTAAATCTTTAATATTATTTATTACTCCAGTTTCTGCTTGTGTTCAAAAAATAAAACACCCCCTGGTTTGGTCTATACTAGCGGTAGCTAGAAAGGTTATAACTATAAATTGGAAATCTGATATAACATCATTTTACCTAGAGTTTAAGAATATTATTGCAGATGTCTGTACATTGGAATTGTTGGCTAACAAATCTGGATCCACCAAAGTTATTTCTCAATATAATATGTGGTGCAAATTAAAATATTTATTGGATAAAGAGTCTATTCAACTATGAAATCATCTTATATAAGTGTGTATCTAATATGTCTGTGCTGTTTATAGTAGATACCTTTGTAAATACTTTTGTTAATTTCATTTTTTTTGTTTTCACCTTATTGGTACATTTTCTGTAAACATTGTATGTAATATACTGTTATTTTTTTGAAATGTAATAACCTTGTTTTACAAAAAAGTGTTCTTTTGCTAGAGAGGGTTGTAATTTCTGCAAATGAAGGGGATGGGAGGAAGATCATGCAGATACTATACTCTAATAATGCTATTGCTTTTATAAGCAAAAGAAAACAACAGCATTAAAGAAGCCAAAATCAAAATAAGTCAGAAAATTAACTGCTTATCAAAACTTCCTTGAAATGTCCTAGTGTTTAAAGTCTGAGACAAAAATAATGTATTTATTTGTATTTTAGCTAAAAAGCTAATTGGAGCCACTCAAGTACTATCCAAATCATCAATAGCAGCTGTATTAACATTCCATGCATCTAGCATGAGTTCAAAGGTCACCATTAGATTCCTGGCTGCTCTGTTCACATTTAAACACTGTGATTGCTTTTAGAACAGAGATTGCAGTCCAGCTTGTGGTCTGTGACAGAAATGTGTGGCTGTTTTCAAAGACATTAGGTGCGAAACAAGCCTAATGTAAGAAACTTGTTGAAAGCAGGTGTCAAGGCAGTTGAATTGAAGGTGTAACTTTACCATGTTGTCAACAACAAGGGACGGTCAAATGCAGCACTACAGTTTCATTCAAAAAATCACAAATCTCATCTATGCCCTTGTTTCATCCCCAAAATCACGCCATTCACAGTAACAGCCATCTATCAATGAAGGAAGGGGGCAGCAATAAAAAAAAAAATTCACGGCTTTCATGACAGCAATTATACAGGACAGCTGGTTAATATACAGTACTGAAAACAGAACAGCAAGTTAATAAACAGTACCAAGTAACCAGGTAACCAAGTGTATCACTACTATAACATTTTAAAACATATTAAACTATGCCATCCCTTCAATTACAAGCATGCAGTGGACCACTATACATAATGCATTAGTCAGGTTCAGGTTCACCAGTCAGGGCTAGATCATAAATTATTATAATCAACCTTCAGTAGAACCGCTGGAAAGAAAAATAGAAAAAATAGAAAATGTAGGGAAAAGAGAAAAAGAAAGACAGGTGTAAAACAAAATGTATTTATCTTGCTTGTTATTACCTATTAATAGGAATTTAGAGAACCATATATTCAATGACAAAAATAAATTAAAAACCTATGGATAGTATTTATTTATCTTTAAGCGTTTTGTTAGCTCTTTCTTTAACAAATTATTCATTCTTAATCGCATAACTCTTTAATCTGTGTGAAAACCAATCCATCTTCTCAATAGCTGTTATTAAGTTTTTCTTTTGAGCAAAGTCTAAAGCTTCAGGCAGGGTATTGAATATCTTTTCTCCATCCGGTAAGTAGATTTTTATTCTGACTGGAAATAAAATCTTCACTTTGATGTTAGACTTTTTAGGGGATTTTAATAAGGAAGCACATTCTTTTCTTTTATTAATAACAGAAGTGTAATAATTATCAAAATTAATATTCCTCCCATTCATTTTGACAGGTGGATTTGACCAAGCAGATTTTAACACCAAAACTTTGTCCTGAGCAGATAGAAATTTAACTATTATAGATCTAGGAGAGGAGGAATTATTGGTAGATGACATTTTAAAAAGGGGCCGATGTGCTCTGTCAATGCCAAATGAGAAAGATTCAGGAAGCCTTAAAACTTCTGGTAGCCAATTGTTTAAAAATTGCACCATATCACCTCCTTCTTCTTTTTCGGGCACTCCGTAGGTCTTTATGTTGTTCCTCCTTGATCTGTCTTTCAGATCATCCACTTGCTTGAGAAGTAATGTATTTTGCTTAAGTAAAAATTCTTTGTGACTTTCACATTCAGTAAGTCTGCTATCAATGTCCTTCACAGCTTCTTCAATAGATACAAATTTGATCAGAATGTTCTTTTTTAATTACCTCATTAAGAAGGTCCAGCTGTTTTGTACTGTCTTGCTTTATATTATCTGTTTTGTTCTCCAACTTATCCAGCTTGATTGAAAGTTTCTGTATGTTGGCTTTTATGGAATGTAATTCCTTTTTCATCACACTCTGCTGATGTGAGTTCTTCGAGTTCTCATAGCAGTATCACTTGTATAAGAACTTCTGACAGGAAAAACTAAAGCACAGCATATCAAAGTTGATTTGCCTTGAAAATCAACAACTAATTGATAAAATCTTTCTTATGAAGAGATTTAAAACTTTTTCCTCCACAAAAATAATAAAATTTGCTGTCAGAATAATAAAAAAAGCAGAGCTAAAATTCTGCTCTTTGGCATCTTGGCCCCGCATCATATATTATCTTTCAAAATTATATCTTCTTGTTGACTTTTATGAGTCTACATTTCTGTTCATTGACTGTTGGTGAAAAAAAAATGGCAAAGAACTTGGTGTCTGTATTTTAAATCATGCATTTTTCTTCATTTTTGCACAACTGTTAAGTTTTATTTCATGGCAATAACTATTTGAAAATTTTAAACCTTAGCTGTAATGAAAAATGCTGGTTTAGATTTTGGCACTGACTGCTAACACTGTTCAACCAACAAGAAAAAAATGCATTGTTAATAATATATTAGGAAAAGATCTGCATTCTTGAAGAAAGAAGTAGACACAGGTCTCTATACAAATGGATTACAATGGCCATGGATAGGGGTCAGGCAGGGCAATGTTCCTTCTAACTGATTGTTTTGTCTTCCATAAATAATTAGTGAACCAGTAACTATCACTAAAGGAAAGAATATATTTACTGTGGATTTTTCTAAGATGAACATCAGCATCAGTCATTTTAGAAAGGTCCAAGACAGTGTTCCTACTACATGACCATAAGCAACATGTCTACAGCTGTATTCTACATCATCATGCATGGCAGTGTCAGTTCCATGTCTAGATATGAAATCATAAAGTGAGTTACAGATGAAGCAAACATTTATTAAGTGCTGGACAACTTGTCAGTGAAACGATTTCCTAAGGATTTTGAAAAGGGGGACAGAAGATTGATTGGACAGTTATAATGTTTTGATCAGTTTGTCTTCAAAACAATAAATTAGAATCTACATGATTAAGCAGGCCAACAAAGAATATTAGTTTCCAGATACTGAAACATATGCCTATCTTGACAGATCCATTAATTTGTATTGCAATCATTTATGGAGTATCAGTTAGGAAATGTCTAAAATTTCAGGGGATAAATTATCAATTATTTTTCCTAAACTTTATTGCTTATTAACATCTAACAATAATAATAATAAATGAAACAAATAATGTTTTACAATTCATTAATTTCATGACAACCATGTTAGTAACTGAAGTGCGCTTACTAAATTTACAAAAGCAATGACATGAACAAATAAATAACAATGATCACTGGCAATTATTTTCGCACCAAAATGGAAAAACACATCACAGTTCACTGAATGTTAGAGTGGAGACTTTATCATTGCATAAGCTTTTGAGCTTATAAACACAATCTTCTTCCAATAGTGGAAGATAAACACTGAAATAATATTATCCCCAGCCCATAATCACTGTTGTTCTATCAATGTTGAGGATATATGGCCTTTAAGCATCAAGTATTGGAAAATCAAGAGCACTGTATTTGTGATGATGGCTAATATATTTATGTTGGGTATATGATGATGCAGACCTGGGGCAACTATTCCATAAAGGTTACACTATTTTGCAATTCTAAAATGTAAGAAAATGTGCATTGACACATTTGCATCTCCAACATGAATGATCACCTTGCCATCTACGCATTTCTTATAATGATTAAAGCATAGTGCTGGTGGTATGGGACTTGTAGCTTGGGGAAGAAAATATTGTGGCCAGTGGTAAATTAACAGATGACTTTGCTGTAAAGGCAAACATCAGTGACCTCAGGCGCTAGCAGTAGTTTGTCTTTTGTGACTAGTGCAAGAATGCTGGTGAAGGTGGTTCTGGTATTTTAAAGTACTGTGGAGCATTTCCCATCATTGCTTCATCTTGTAGTATAGGGTAGAAGTCTTACTATATGTAAGTTAAAAACGTACTACCATCGCTGCTTCATTCTACTGGAGTATGGATACAGCCATCAGGCATTGTCACCTAATGTCTAGACATGCAGTTTCATGGGTGACTTAGCAGGATTGTCACTGATTAAAGCATGCCTGGGACAGTTCTTTGCTGTTTTACAATGATGCAAGTTAAAATATCACTGCGATAACAAACATCCATGATATCTTTCCAGTGACTTTAATCAGACCCAGCAGCTTCGCTCTGCATGAGCTGCTGGTGTCTCCACTAGTACTGATGTCATTCTATGCTTTCCAGATTATGCTGTCTGACACTTCTTACAATCTCACAACCACTCCTGTTGTTCCCTGTTCCTTATTTCCTATACCCTACTGCATTCCTTTTTCTTGTATGAGGTCATGTAGTTCTAGAACTGCTTTGCTAGTTCTTTTCCAGTATTATTAGAATAAGTTGTACACCCACACACACACACACACACACACACACACACACACACACACACACACACACAGTACAAATAATTATACATCCAGCATATTCATTATTTTTTATAAGATAATGCAAAGATAGGAGAATAACTGTCATAAATAAGTAGGACTGAATTAACATCAGTTGTCTTGTAGAGTGGACACTCATCTCAGATTAGGACCTTAATGATTTGCATTCAGTTTTCCATTATTAAAGATAAAGGAATCAAAAAACATTATACAAAGATTTTAATAATGCAGTAAAATATTTTGCTCTTGTTCAAAAAATGATGACCTGTATAACCCTCTGCATAAGCTTCTTTTTTCCTGCAAGATCTGCAATGAGCATTGATTTAAAATCAACAGAAGTGTCTTTGCATAGGTTTAAACATGATATGTGTTAATTAATATGTCATATTTTTCAGTCATCTGCCTTCAGTTAAGACTTAAAATTGCATGTAGCTGGCAATGACCAGATGAGGGGTCACACAAGTCATCCATTTTTTGAAAAAGAACAATAGATTGCTTTAAGTTATTAAATTCTTTTGATGCTGTATTATGATTACTTGATATTTTAAAAGCCTTTAATAGAAAGCTGAATGAATGCTTTCTAAATTTAGACAGCTTGACAATATCGCAGTCTGCCATTCCATAAAATAAAACAATGGTTGACTGCTGCCTTGTTACAAGTATCTAGCTTCTCTCACCTCTGTAGTTTCTGATTAAATTATAAATGGTCTCTGGGCTATGGCAATGATTTAGAATAAGGTTAATAGTTTTTTTCCTGTCAAGGGCTTATTAGTTATGAAAAAATCATGTCCGAGTTTTGCAACTTTTTGCTATAAAAAATAATGCATTGACTATTGTAAGCATGTTTCAAAGCACAAATGATTGTTTAATTTTTATTTTAATTTCAATTAACTTGCAACTACTTGCATACTTACTTTTTTTGTTTATTCCTTTATTTATTTAGTTTTGTTTACCAGGAAAGTCCAGCTTGGCCATAAAAGGTATCTTTTCAATGGAATATTGCAGGAGAAAAAAAATCCAACATTACAATAATTGCAAAAAACTATAGTAAGTTTAGAGCTTGGCATATTTATTACAAAATTTATTTTTAAGCAAAGTAAATCTAACTAAAATTTTGCATAAAAATATGAGGTAGTTGAAACAGTATAAGCATAACTATAAATACTGAGAGGAAAGAAAAGAAAAGAAAATAGGTCTATGGAACAGCCATGACAGGCAGGGCAACAAGGAGCTGCTACTCAGAGCAAATTTTCAGAGGCCATGCCCATCAGGTCCTGTCACTGCTGGAGTGCAGCATCTGCATTCATACCAAGCCAGATTCCAAAAGAATTGCTATCATTGTAAGTTTGCCCCATTTCTGAAAAACTTGCTTTCTATATAAGTGACTTACGTCAGTGTAAGGCCTATCTATAGACAGGCTTATACTGGGTGCCAAATTTCAAAAAAACTGCGCCCAACCTGCTCTCAGTGTAAGCACTCACTTGCACTAAGAACAAGTCTTTTGGATTCAGGCCCATTGCATTCATAAATTAATGCCATTACTGCATTTACAGACCAGAAACCGTTTAGTGTGAGGTGAGAGTGCAGGCAGTAGTAACTGTAGCAAGCTGTTTGTTATAGTTATATCAAACAGGATCATAGAAGAATGTTTTTTCTGCTCAACGTTAAGCTACGGAGGGGTGGGGGTCACCAGTGGGGATTATGCAATAAGTGTCATCTTAGCTAGCTTTTGTTCTGGTTTATAGTTGTAAACATATAAAGTAGTATATAATAATGCACATTAGCTAGGCTACTGTTTATATTTACAAAATCTATGCAATATGAGCAGTATGGGTCTATATCAGAACACCAAAACTTTACATTATCAAATGTTCATACATTGAGCCATAATCAGCGAATGCTGACAACATCAAACATTCAGAACAGCAAATTTTTTCCTAGGGAAAAAATTTGCTGTTCCAAAACACATACGCACAACACAAGCACACCAAACAAACAGCAATCCACACATACACCCAAAATCTTATAGCTAACCCTACACTAAACTGTACAAACACCACTAACTATCCACTTACCTTAACCCAAACCCTAACCCTAAGGTCCGTCACTATCACACAAGCACCTCACCCGCGCCCTAACCCTAACTCTCCTAATCTGCCCTAACCCTCATATCCACACAAACGCACACATACCTCCCTCGCACCCTAACCCTAACTCACCTAACCCACGCCCAATCGCACACTTACCTGAACCTGACCTGTAATATTCCACCACAGTGCTGAAAATAGCAAAATGACAGAAACGGACAACCAAATTCTTTCCCTAGGAAAAAATTCGGTTATCTGTCGTTTCTCTGTTTTCAGCGTTTGCTGAATAGGGGTCGATGTAAGAACATTTGAAAGTATGAACTTTCGATGTTCTGATATAGACCTGAGCAGTATATAGGAGTGAGGTTACAGATTTGAAAGGCAAACAGAGAAAGTATTTGTAGATGGTAGCTAGCAGTAAGAGAAAAATAATGGTAGTTAAGTGTTAGTAAGCCTGGGGGGAGTAGAGGCAGAGACAAGACTTTACAATGCATACCTCGAGTCCTGCCTTGATAAGTGTTCTCTAAAAGTTAGATTACTAAGTGAATGCTGCTTCACAGTTTGCAGATATAATTGAAATATATGACATACTCATAACAACTGATTTTTTTGTAAATATTCATTTATTTAACAATTAGTAATGGCAACAACATAAATAATGTTCCTGCAATCCTTATCTTAGGTTTAAAAAGTCCTTCCCTAGATGCTGGTTAGTCCAATTTATTTTTAATAGATAATTCCAAGATAATAATATCACTGATAGATTATGCAAATCTTAATAGCAAAAAAGTATCTTTGATGAACTTAGTCATAGCACCAGTATTTGACTCACTAGATGGAGATATATATTTAAGGCTTTAGGTAATTTTGGATTTCAGAAATATTTTATTATACTATGAAATGTATATAATAATACTGATTCATATATTAAAAAATGTTTTTATCACAGTGATTTGGAATTAGCAAAGGTACCACATAAGTTTATTCACTTTACATTTTTTTTTTATTTACAACAGAACTGCAAGGAAATTCATTAAAGCACGAACAATCTCTAAATGGTGAATGTATTCCCAAAATATCACAGTTTACTCGTGGTACACTATTAATGCTATCTTTTATGAATACTTCATTTACGATGATACTAAAATGTAAAACACAAAAATTTCACCAGCAGACAAACCACACTTCTTCTTCTTTCAGCCTTTTCCCGATTAGGGGTCGCCACAGTGGATCATCTGTCTGCTCATGATTGGCAATGGAGTTTTACAGTGTCGAGTTGCCAGCCTGGCGACCAACCTTCCACATAAGGCACACACATGCACGCACTCACACCTAGAGCCAATTTATAGTGTCCAATTCACCTACTGCATGTCTTTGGGATGGAGGAGGAAATCCACACAACCACAGGGAGGACATGCAAACGCCACACAGAAGGCATCCCAACTGAGAATCAAACCGGAGATCCTCTTGTTGGGAGGTGGCAATGCTAACCACTGCACCACAATACTAGTAGCCCTAAATCAAGACTAAGTAGAGAGAGAAGCACCAGTGTGGAAACAACTGTCACAGTTCAAAACATCCTCAGTTTGTATATGCATTAAACTTGGATTTATTTTACCTGTTTCCTGCTGTTTGCTACCTATGTTTTGAACTATGACTGCTGTGTTTCCACACTGGTGCTTCTCTCTGCACTTAGGTTGATACTAAAGTGAAAATGTTAAAAAATAAAAAAAAAAATGTCTAAACTAAAATGTTATGCAAATAAGAAATAAAAACATTAATTAATATAGAAATAGTAATATCATTAGTGTACAAGTGTAAATGCAACCATAGTCTTATGCAAATGAGATATTTAAAAATCATTCCATTTATTTGCCTACAAAATACCGTATAAGCTCACTCTGATATTATAAAGGAAAACAAAGATATGATTACAAGATGGAAAAATGTACTTCTTATTTATTATGATTTAATCTAAGGTTTATATATTTGGTTCCTTTGACAGGAAAAGTAATTCAGCAGTCCATTCATTCATTCATTGAAATGGATCTTTGGTGCATTCAGCTCGGGTAAGTAAAATTTATTTAATCGTACTTTCCTTTAAATGAAGTATACATACACACACACACACACATATATATATATATATATATATATATATATATATATATATATATATATATATATATATATATATAGATAGATAGATATATACATATATATATATATATAGACAGATATATAGATAGATACATGTATGTCTATATCTATATATGCATATAGTTTCATAGGTTTATAGGTAGGTACTAAACTATCGGCCCTAGGGTCTGTATAAGCCTAGCCAAATATGTTCCCTGGGTTTTGCCAGCCAAGAAAATAATTTTCCTGTGCCCCTGTCAAGCAATGCTGCAGAAGTGATCCCCAGGGTGAATTTTCTATTTCTCATCCAGTCGTCAAGATTTTTCTGAAAGAGGGCTAATGAGGAGCTTTGCTTGACATGAATGGGTAGTTTGGTCCAGAGTATGGGAAGTCTCTGGGACAGAAATCTATCCCTCCAGCATGTTCTGTTTATTGTGGTGACAAGGTTTAGGTCCCTGGACCGTGTGGTTTGGAAATTCTGGGATTTCTTTAAGTGTAGCATATATATATAGAACAGAACACCGAAAGACAGGATGATCGCAAGACCAGAAGCACGAATTTCATAATCCCAATGTTTGGAGATTTTGAGCTAGCGCGTCTGGTGTTGCGGTTCAGGTAAGTATGTGTGTGTAAGTGTGTTTGTGAGGGGCTTTAGTGTGTGTTGTGACTGTGGTGTCTGTGTGAGGGACTGTAATGGGTGGGTGTGAGTTTGTCTTGTGTGTGTGTTTGTGCGATTTCGGAGTTAGAATATTAAAGTAGGGTGGTGTGGGGGACAAAGCCCCCCACATGGGGGAGTGCAACGGGCTTGCCCCCCTGCTTAAATATAGTGCAAGTTTATTCGTTTGATTGTGGGGGGAAGCTGTATGTTTGTGTATGTGTGTACTGTATGCGTTTCAAACATTCGCGATTTTAAATTTCGCGCTTGTGGTCGGTCAGTCTTGTAGTCTTTCGGGTATTTGGTCTCGGGTTTATGGGCGTCAGTATTGTGGGTTTTTGGTAATGTGTAGTGAACTCATATATATATATATATATATATATATATATATATATATATATATACACACACACACACACACACACACACACACACATATGTACATATGCATATAGGTATATATATATATATCTGTCTCTCTTCCTCTCTCTGTATGTATATATATATATATATATATATATATATATATATATATATATATATATAGATCTGCTTTCAAATGTCAAAATACCATAAGATCGAACTTCAGAACATTGAGACTAAAACACAGAGTTGAGAAAATACCAAAAGTTTTCATGCTGGAACTGCAAGATGTCAAAAACATATAAAAACACTTAGGAAGAGGACTAAGTATGTAATTGTCCCTTTAAATATTTGCTGTATGTGCTTAAGCAAAATGGCAGACATTACAATGGATGCTACCGGAGCTGTAGAAATCTTACTTACAAGTAAGCCATGTTAATAAACTAAGGATCTGTTTGTATCTGCAAAGTATATTTACCATTATAAGCAAGTTTGGTTTCTGCTTGGAGTATATTAAATATTGTTTTTTTAAATCTACAAACTTCCTCTGAGATCCTGGTCATTGGCAGTGCCGTTGGTCAGTGTTTGTGGTTGCTGTAGCTTTGTGCAGTTCTTGTGCACTGCTCTCTTCTTTCTTTTTTATTATAAGCAGGTTAAACAACATATCATTTTTGTTGGTCAGTAAAATACATTGGGAAATGTAAATATCTAATAGTTTGCATGTGTTTACTGAAGTGTTAAAACATGTATCAGTCAGTTTCTGAAAGCTGTGGATGTGCAGATGTAATAATAGAAATATACTGATTGTATTTTTAATTTCAAACAGTAACTTAAATTATATAGACATTCTGTATGTTGAAGTAGAAATATCTGATTTGCACAACTAAAAAAACTGCAGTCTTTTTTTAAAATGTTGAATGTTAAAGTTGTTGATAACACTGAATTAATGCAGGGCAATAGTATAATGTGTACAGTGCAAGTTTTGGGATTTGGTGTACTGAAGTTTCAGTTTTCTGCAACCTTGGTGTTTCATCTTGACATTCTCAAATTCAGTCTTAAGGTATTTTGAAATTTGAAAGTATAGACATATATATATATATATATATATATATATATATATATATATATGTATATATATATATATATATATATATATATATATATATATATATATATATATATATATATATATATATATATATATACATATATATATATATATATATATATATATATATATATATATATATATATATATATATATATATATATATATATTTATATATATACACATATATATAGATATATAGACATAGGTATAGATTATCCATCTATCTATATAACATAGAAGCATTATCATTGATGGGAAATCAAACATATTAATATCAAATCATATTAGGATTGGAGTTAATGGAGGAATTGACTTACCAGACATGACTGCACTATAAATTTAATATTATCACACAATAGTTGGATAATTTATTTACATCAATGTAAAAATTACATAAAAATATGCATAATAACAATACATTTGAAATAGTTGATCAATTATTGAATATTATTCATAATAAAATGATACTGGTATTTAATGCTATTTATTTTGTTCCACGTCTAATCCAAAAAAATGTAATTATATTGACATCATTTAAAGAATAAAAAGCTACTTTTGAGAAAGTTGATTTTCTCAATATTCTAATCTTCTTTGCTCCAGGATTTACTGAAAGTTCCAGTGTTGGAAAATATTGCAATGTAAGAAGCTACTTTATTATCAGCAGGCAATGCAGTTCTTAACTGTAGCTTGGGTTTAGAGAGGAATGGTTCCCTTTACAAAGTATCGGACAGTATATGATCAGTAAAATGTCAAACTTGACAGAAGAAGAAATAATGAATTAACCTAATCAGTTAAAGTAAATACAATCTGCTCCTATAGTTAATAGTATGTGCATATGCATTTTATCGGAACTATGTAAAATATTTTTTTTTAGAAACTCCTTATACTAAATTCTTATTGCATTGTTTTAATCAAACACACTTCTTTAATTTTTCTAATATAAATACAAGGATATGAACAGCTAGTAGAACAACATCTACCTTATTTTGGAATTTTTTAGATGGGAGTTCTTTCAAAGAATTGGAAAAAATAATGCAATTAATGCCTCATGTTAAAACTGCAATAAAGAATTGAAAGCAGACTGGGAACATAGATTTTGGGATAGTGATCTACTAAAAGAATTTTGTTCTAATTTTATATCTTTCACACAGGCATTATAGTCCGACAGACTATTACTAAGTAAGGAACTAATATTAATTAATGTGCTTCTAACAGTATTTGCGGAAGCAATTACCCTTACTGCTGTGACTACTCACTACTGCTGAAAAAAACTCTAAAAACTGGTAGATAACAATGTCATTTTTTTCCAGAAATCATCATAACCACATGTGTGTATTAAAATAATTACCATTGTTTAAATATCAGAATTTAACTGTATTACTATAATGATAGAACAGATTGGACAAAATGGAAGAACACGCTGTGAAAAGTTAAACATTTTAAATTTAAATTTAATGTCTTTAAATGTCAATATATTTTATAATACAAACAGATTGCTTGAATACTAAGGTTAGAGAACATTTATCAGTGTCAAAGAACAATGTATATACATAGGGTAAACATTTTAGTTATATGTCTTTATTAGTTAACTGGTTATATAATTACTATTATTTAGAGATTTAATTGTTAAGATACTGGTCCAGATTCACAATGGCTTGCACGGAGTTTAAGAGTAGAGTAAGTCTCCATGCAGCCATCATGTCCGACGAGCGATCCAGGAACAGTCTGTAGGGGCATGTAAGAGAGTTCCTAAAACGGCTCTTACACGGACAGGGCCGGGACATGCAAATTACCTCAATTGCAACTGAAAGGCATGCAAATGAAGTAGATTTGCGATTCAGGAAACCCAAACCTGTCCGAGTAAGAGTAGTGTTATCTGCAGAAATGTACTCAGTTGACAACTGAATTCCGTTCTGCAAATAGCAAAATGGAGCCGTGACAGCTCCAAATAAAGGTTGCATCCAGTAGAGGAAGCATGTCAATGGCCAAATATACAGCCATTGGCAATGTTACCTGATGCAAAATGAAAAAAAAGTAATTTAATTTTTTTTCCGATATTCCATGTTTAAGGGTAGCGCAGCGTCGCACAAACTGGCTGTGCTCTGAAAACCAGAAAAATAAAAATTAAAACCCACACATGTGAATTTTATGGGGATTTGTATTGTGCAATGCAAGGCAATGGCAGGCTGAAGACAACATGGCTACCGAGTAAGGGTTGCTAAGTGGGGAACCCAGTCTAAGAGATGTAACCAAGCATTAGTAGACAATCCTATGCAAATGAGGGTAAGGACAGTGAATCCCAAGTCTACATAGCAAATGAGCACAGTCAGTGGAGTGTAAGACTAGGATAAGGGGAGTAACAGAGTAGGGTATAGGTGACATCAGGAGGGGGTATGTACGAAAGAAGATAATCTCATTGGAGCAGAGTGTCATGTGTTAGCTGCCAGTTTCTCATCACTGGAAGAGGTGTGTCATCAGGTATCCTAGCTAAAGTCAAGAAATAGAGGGTGCACACTGTGGATATCACCAAAGTTTCTTGAAAAATGCTTGCAATGTGTATGCGTGCGTGTGCGCACCTGTAAACCTGAGTAAGACAATGTGTGCGCGTGGAAGCATCAGTGTGCGCGTTTAAGCGGGAGTAAACATGTATAAGGCAGTTTAAAATCTTGTAAGTGCCTCTGCACTCATGTGCGAGCGTTTAGGCAGGAATTAGCTAGTGTAAGTCAGTCTAAGCCTGTGTGCGCACATGTTAGCACGTGTACGCTAGTGTAAGTCCGTCTAAGCCTGTGTGCGTGCATGTTAGCACGTGTACGTGTGTCTGTGCTAGTGTGCGTGGTGCTGCCCCCTGAGGAAATGGAAAGGGAAAAGGAAGCACAACAAACAGTAAGAAGTTAACCAGGGAGAGTCAGCAGAGCTAGCAGGTGGAAATAATCATAATCAGGCAATTACACAGGCAGTAAACAAGCCCAGCCCAGCCCAGCACTTAAAACTCTGCAAACAACTTTTCACCACGTATTGCTCAGAGACACTGCAGCACTGCAGTAAGCTAAGAGAAGTGAATACTGAAAAGGCTTAACTGAGACAAAGAAATGTTAGGGGCTGCCATTGCTGTCATAAACCGACATATGCAACATGCTGAGGGTGTTGACAATGGGAATGCTGCCAACCAACTCCCAGTGAGGAGACGGAGAAGAGTGTACAGGCCCAGGGTAACCTACCAGGGGCTACATGAGCTGGAGATAGTGGAGCACTATAGAGTGGACAGAGACCTCATGCAGCAAATAGTTGAGCTATGCAGGCCACGCCTCACACACAGAACCAACAGAGGGGAACCCATTCCAGTGGAAACCAAGGAATGGGTTGGCCTACAAATACTAGCAACAGGTACCTTCCAGAGACCAACTGGTGATATGATGGGGATATCACAGGCATCAGCATCCAGGGTACTGCACCAGTTTCTGGATGCCATGTCAGCACATGTCGGTGATCATGTATATTTCCCCAATTACCATGAGGTATTGGCCAGCAATATGCGTCTCTTCCAGCAAATAGCGGAATACCCTGAGGTAGTGGGTGCAATAGATTGCACGCACATACACATCAAAGCACCAGCCGGTGAGCGGGGTAGGGTCTACTTCAACCACAAGGACTTCCCCTCCATCAACTGCCAGGTTGTGTGTGATGCCCACGGCATAATACTGAATGTGTGTGCTGGCTGCCCTGGAAGCTACCATGATTCCCATATCTGGCATCTGACGCAGCTGTACCAGACATTTGGCAATGGGGACATCCCACATGGTCACCCAGTGGGGGATGCTGGCCATGCACTGGAGCCGTGGCTGAAGACACCCATCAGAAACACACACACACCTGAACAGGAACGCCATAATAAGGCACACGCACAAACACGAAATGTAATTTAGCGTGTGTTTGGGCTGCTCAAGTCACTGTTCCGGTGCCTGGACATATCTGGTGGAGCCTTGCAGTACACTCCAACTACATGTACCCAAATTGTTATGGTATGTGCTATGCTACATAATATGATCCTATGAAAACAGCAGCAGCAGGGCCAGCATAGGCCTGGCCCAAACAGCCCCCCACCATTGCCAAGGTCATCACAGGCAGAGCATGACTCAGAGGAGGAACAACCTGAGCCTGCCCCAGTAGGCAGAAGGAGGAGTGCCCAGTATGCTTTGGCCTTGGCAAAGAGGCAATGCATAGCACATACACTGGCTGAGTAGGAACCCTGGAAATGATACCTCTCTCTGACCCGCACATATAGTAAAAGGGATGCCTAAGTTGACGCTACCTACTTCAAACGTACAGGGAGTGTATTATGTGCATCTGACATAGGCAGCCCTGCAGCACCACCTGAGACATGATTGGCATGTGTCAAGCAATTAAAGGTAGAGCTAAACAGAATTTACCACCATGTAGTATATGCAAAGAGAATACACACACCAACTAGTATAACTGTGGTCAGTGTCGAGTAATATTGGGCAATGTCCAGCAAAGTTGGTGAATATACAGCAATGTCGGACAAGCCTGGTCTAAGTAGGGCATAGCAGAATAAAAGCCAACATGCTCATATTTGCTTAACTGGCCCTTAAGCAGTCTGGTCTGCTCAGTATGGAAATATAAAGCAGTAATGAGTCTCAAACCCAGAATACTGTGCACCATAGTTAAAGTACTGAACCACTAAACCATGACAGCATTGCACTGTTCAGCCAGTATGAAGGAATGTTGATAGGTCTATGCAAAGTATCTCATGGAAACCCTGCATGCACAGCATAATCCCTGTTGAGCTATTACACAAAGGTGTGTCCTGCAGTAAGAACAGAACTTGACTTCCAACACACAGTATAAATGTTAATATCGGTCATGTTCACACACATCCACAAATGTAGTGGACTTCAGATTGCAACATACTGAAAGGTCACACTGGGCATGCTCGCACACTTGGATAAATGAGACATATGTCAGGCAACAAAACATGGAAAGCCTGAACTGGGCATGCAAACACACTTAGGCCATGTCTGACTACAGCAGTGGGCCACACATCTGGCAGTTGCATGTGTTAACTCAGGAACCTCTCACTATCCAGCAATCCACCCTGTGCACACAGTTACATGACAACAGACACTTATATAATATAGTGGAACCCTGTCATGATCAAACCTGTTCCACAGATAGCTAAGTTGTTCATAGAAACTGGGAAAGCAAAGACGATAAAGACCTGCAAACAGTATCAGCAGTAAATATTGTGCATCCTGAGCAGAAGCACAGGTTCAGAGGTCGATAGTAGGCTATCTGCCCTAGGGTATGTACAAGCCTAGCCAGAGTGTGTTTGGCTTTTGCAGCCCTGTCAGAGTACTACACTGTGCCAGTGAATAGTAGGTCACACAAGACAGCCCATGTACATTTAGGCTACTGTGCCTCTGTCGAGCAGGGACACAGAAGAGATCCCAGGGGTGAATTTGCGATTTCCCATCCATGTGTCCAGATTTGGCTTGAAGAGGGTCAGCGAGTGGCTATGTCTAATATGAATTGGGATTCTATTCCAGAGTGAGGTGAGCCTCTGGGAAATGAATCTGTCCCTCCAGCATGTCCTTTTTATTCCTGTGCTGAGGTTTAAGTCCCTGCAGCATGTATCTCTAAGGGACTTGGATTTTTGAGGTGGAGCATGTCCAGTAATTCGGGCTTTGACATGGCTTTGTATGTCAGGCATAGATTGCCTCTGAGTAGGTGGTAAGCAACTGAGTAGAGCTGGAGTTTCCTTAGGTGAGCTGCATATGACATCTGTTTGTAGCCCATGACCCTCTTGGAGAGGTACTTTTGGGTCTCTTCAGGTGCTGCAGGTGTCGGGTAAGGTACATCCCAAAAGACCCATTGTATTCAAGTATGGTGCTGATGACTGACGAGTCGAGGGGCACAATGACCTCACTTGATGTAGATGCGAACCCATTCCTGATAAGGTGGCATATATAGAAGGTGTTTGTAACCACTTTGGCAATGTGATTATCAAAGGAGAGATTACTATCTACATTGGTCCACAAATCTCAAGTTACTACTTCTGTACTTTATGGATTACCACTTATGTGGTAATTAGTGTGCATCTTGTTTTTCACAAAGGGGATGACTATGCACTTTATAGCATGTAGCTCGAGCTTGTGGCTCTGGCAGCAAACATCCATCTCTGTGAGACCCTTCTGGAGGATGCTTGTGTTAGCTGGAGAGTAGATTATGGCCCCCAGTTTGCAGTAATCTGCGAACCTTGTCAGCCATAATGTCCCTGTGTTAGCCTGAACCTCAGAGAAGTATATACCGAACCAGAGAGGTCCCAGAACTGAGCCCTGTGGGATGCCACTTGTAACTGGTTTGTATTTTGACATGGCACCTGCGATTCTGACAATGTGGGTTCTATCCCTGAGCCAGTTTGCAACCCATCTTGTGATATAGGGGTTGATATTTAAGCTGTTAAGCTTATGTATGATATCCGAGTGGGGTATTGTGTTGAACATTTTTGTGAGGTCCATGTAGGCTGTGTGGACTACCTTGCCCTCATCCATAGCTTTGTTAACTGTTTCAAAGAAATCAACTAGGTTTAAGAGGCAAGATCTGCCCTTAACAAAGCCAAATTGGGTAGGGTCCAGTGTCTGGAGGCTCCCAATGTCTTTGTTTATGAGTTCCATGATAATACGCTCCATAGCTGTACAGACCACACTAGTCAGGCTTATGGGGCGATAGTTCCCAGGGTCTGTTGTGGCACCACCTTTGTGGAGTGGAACCACTGTAGCTGTATGCCATTATTCGGGTACATATCCTGTAGTAAGGCTAAGTTTGAACAGTGACTTAATGTGAGGGTTCAGTTCTTCTTGGAGCTTGTGTAAGACACAGCCTGGGATACCGTCCGTTCCCATAGCTGCTGTGTTTTCTGCTTTGGCTAGGGCAGCTTTCACCTGTGCATCTGTGATGTCAGGGAGGTTACATTCAGTTGGGATAGGCATTTGTTCCTTTGTGGGTGAAGGGGGGGAGAGGTTTGTGCTGAATCTGTCTGCCAGGATGTTGGCTGTCTGTAGTTTTGGTATATTTTGTACTGTTATGCAACAATTCAGAGCATATCAGGGTGTTTCCATCCATATTATGGACATAACTAAAGAAGGACTTGTGATTATCTTTAGTGTCTAGGGCAATTTCCCTTTGGAAACTGACCTTTGATGATTTTATGAGGTATTGAAGTTTCTTGCTAATACTGATCAGAGATGGCTTCCATTTTTGGGATTTTGCTCTGTCATGTAGTAGCTTCCTCCTTCTGTTGTATAGCTTATTTATGGCCGGGGTCCACCAAACAGGTCTCCTGTTTTTGGAGGAGTGAGGCTTTGTTTTATTTGGGATAGCACGAGCCATGCATTCCTGCAGGTGCTCATACAATGCATTTGTAAAGGATTCTGCGGATTGGCCTGTTATCCTCTGGCCTGTGGGCTTTGAAGGATTCCACCTCAGTCTTGAGAAGTGCAAAGTTGGCATTTGAGAAATTCTATACAGTGATTTCCTTGGCTGGGGGAGGGGACGGGATATGGATGTCCATGGAAATTTGTTAATGGTCTGATCTTACCAATGAGGGGTTTACCTCTGGTGTGGAACACAGAGTCCCCATGTTGGTGATGACCAGGTCCAATATGTTGTTCCCTCTTGTGGGTGTGGTGACCAGTTGTTCCATCGCATTACAGTTTATAACTTCAAGGAACTGTTGGGTGAGTGTGTTTGGGCATGAGTAGTTGTTGCAGTCAACGTTTGGGTAGTTGAAGTCACCCAATAACATAGTTGTAGGAGAGACCTTGATATTCTCCAGTGTTCTCAGGAATGCCAAGTAGGGTTCCTGTAATACGGAGGGTGTTCTGTAGCAGGATACAAACTGAAATGCAGTTTGGCCCTCTGTTAGTTGCACATGGATGGTTTCTGATGCTTCGTGCACCTGGAGGTGTAGGCATTGTTGATGAATATAGATACTACCCCTCCTTTTGTGCTTCGGTCCGAGTTTTGTGTGTGAAATGCATGGTATGAGTTATAACCTGGTAGTGCTGGGGTGCTCTGTTGCACAGTGATGTAATGTGAGGGTTACGTCTGTGTATTTGTGTGTAATTCTCCAAAAAAGGAGTGGCCTTTTTGAAGACTGGAAAAACACACTACAGATGTACATTCCTCTTTGGAAAGACTGATGATGTCAGCACCCTAGAAATACAGACGGAGAAGGGAAACCACAAAGTAAAGTAAATAGCGCACTGCGCTAATGCATCTTTCTCTCTAATCTCATAACCTAGTTAGGTAGGTGTTTGAATCCTGCACATGCTGAGTATGTGTTTGTGAGGGGGGTGTATTTGTGTGTAATTCTCCAAAAAAGGAGTGGCCTTCTTGAAGACTGGAAAAACACATTACAGGGAAAGACTGATGATGTCAGCACCCTAGAAATACAGACGGAGAAGGCAAACCACAAAGTAAAGTAAATAGCGCTAATGCGTCTTTCTCTCTAATCTCATAACCTAGTTAGGTAGGTGTTTGAATCCTGCACATGCTGAGTATGTGTTTGTGTGGGGGGTGTATTTGTGTGTAATTCTCCAAAAAAGGAGTGGCCTTTTTGAAGACTGGAAAAACACACTACAGATGTACATTCCTCTTTGGAAAGACTGATGATGTCAGCACCCTAGAAATACAGACGGAGAAGGGAAACCGCAAAGTAAAGTAAATAGCGCACTGCGCTAATGCGTCTTTCTTTCTAATCTCATAACCTAGTTAGGTAGGTGTTTGAATCCTGCACATGCTGAGTATGTGTTTGTGTGGGGGGTGTATGTGTGTGCAATTCTCTATGAAAGGAGTGGCCTTTTTGAAGACTGGGAAAACACACTACAGATGTACATTCCTCTTTGGAAAGACTGATGATGTCAGCACCCTAGAAATACAGACGGAGAAGGGAAACCGCAAAGTAAAGTAAATAGCGCACTGCGCTAATGCGTCTTTCTTTCTAATCTCATAACCTAGTTAGGTAGGTGTTTCAATCCTGCACATGCTGAGTATGTGTTTGTGTGGGGGGTGTATGTGTGTGCAATTCTCTATGAAAGGAGTGGCCTTTTTGAAGACTGGGAAAACACACTACAGATGTACATTCCTCTTTGGAAAGACTGATGATGTCAGCCCCCTAGAAATACAGACGGAGAAGGGAAACCACAAAGTAAAGTAAATAGCGCACTGCGCTAATGCGTCTTTCTTTCTAATCTCATAACCTAGTTAGGTAGGTGTTTGAATCCTGCACATGCTGAGTATGTGTTTGTGTGGGGGGTGTATGTGTGTGCAATTCTCTATGAAAGGAGTGGCATTTTTGAAGACTGGGAAAACATACTACAGATGTACATTCCTCTTTGGAAAGACTGATGATGTGAGCACCCTAGAAATACAGACGGAGAAAGAAAACCACCCAATAAAGCAAATAGCGCACCATGCTCATGTGTCTTTCTCAAATATCATAACCTAGCTAGGTAGGGGTTTGAATCCTGCAAGCGCTGACTGTGTGTGCATCACTCTTGGTCAATGCAGTGTGGGTCTTGCTTTTACTATGTTATGTCATATTATGATTACAACAGTAAGTGCATTGCACACATCAGGTATATGCTTTGCAAATATATATATGTGTACATGTCCCCTTAATCAGTACATAGGTGTGAAGCCTGCATACTACATGACTACATTTGTTGCCATTGACAGGTTGTGCCGCAGCTTCTTAGATCATAGGTCACATATGTATGTATGTGACAGGCCCATCCACTGTCGTGATCCATGGCCAAGGTCATCTGTGCCGCACACACCCATGACAGTTACTTTACAGTAGTGTGAGTGAGGTATATGTCAAGCATGTTCATACACAACCATGACTGCCAATAATGGACAGTCTTTATAGGTGTACAATCGCCTTGTGTATATGCATCCAGGCCTACAATGTGTCATGTGACACACCTTGGGACTCCACAATACCTATGGATATGTGGATAGCAAAGGACACATGACATAACATGAGGCTGTATGTACACATTGGTACCCAACATACATGTTGAGGGCTACCACCAATGTGGTACTGATGGGATAGGAAGTATAGAACATGTGGATGACTATGCCATAGTCGGATTACTGTTATACAGCATGTATCACATGACAGGCATCTGTCTGTATGATACCCTTGTGTAGGATATGTGTCCCATCCAGGGAATGGATTGTAGGCCACTGCATGCATTACCAGATGTGGATGGACACATCCCTAGTGTGTTTGCATGTACCGAAGGGGGCTATATGCCAAACAGGTGTGGACACAGGAATGGGTGGCAGTAATTACCACTGGTTAGTGTTATAGTGTAGCATCGGAAGGATACAACTGTTACTGAGTTCCCTATGACTGTGTGTCATTTGTCAGGACAACATCCAATGATTGCTTATAGTCATGCTGTTGAGGTCATGTATACTACCAGACCACAAATCATTGACAGATACTAACAGTATCACCCACAGCATGGTGTCTACCCATGTCATACACACATGTCTACCCATGTTAGTACATAACTGTAGTAGAATGCATACTAGCCATTGAAAGATACTGTGACATGTTCACTATGTGTACAACAGGGTATGCCACATGTCCCATGTGTCTACTATGCACGTACATACATACAGTGCGCACCCACCATGTTCACAGATGTACAGTTGCTAATCTGTACTGCACACATTACACACATACTGTCCACTCACTAACACATGCTGGCAACACATTACACGTCAGCTAAGTGGCACATGGGTGGACAATACATAGTCAGACCTAACATTGGTGTAAACAATGCTACATTGACAATCAGGCTTTGATGAATAATGTCTACTGAGATATACCTACAAGGATGTCATTACACTTTCCTGTTGACAACTTGTTAATATTGCTACACTGCTATAGTGTCCCCCTGTGCATCAGCACCATGTTAGCCTGTTCCTCCATCAATGTTACAGATGACAGGACGTGACACAGGTATCATCATTTGCACAGGGCATTTTGTTGTTTGCCAGAGCCTGACATTGACCCATTCAATCGACATGTCTGTGTGTGTGTGTGTGTGTGTGTGTGTGTGTGTGTGTGTGTGTGTGTGTGTGTGTGTGTGGGAGGGACAACAGTACAGCATGGGCCAATGCTGATGTAATGTGTGTGTGTATATGTGTGAGACCTAGTTGTTTGGTTAATGTGTGTGTGTCTGCATGCACACAGCTCCACCATGTGGCTGCCATATACAGTAGTTTGTGGGACAGCCACAGACTGTACCTGCTAGGCCATACAGATTACTGTCTCCGGCCACGGACACAGTACCTGTGCCTGGCAGGGGTGCTATGGAGAGTATCGGGTACCAACCCTGACTGGGTACTGTCCTCAGAGGCAGAGGTGGGATGACTGGACCCATGTCCCTGCTGGGAATGGCCAGAGCCACATGCACGTGGTCTACTGGGATGGTCAATGGACAGGCCAGCCCCAGCATTGCTGGGGCTGGTACTGCCACTATGAGAGTGGCTGTGACCCAGGGGCTGTCCACGACCACTGCCAGCTGTTGCTAGCATGCATCCGTGTCGACGTCGCAACTGTCCCGCATGGTCCTGGCTCATGGATGACATATTGTGGAGGGAATCTATTGTCTCCCCCCAATGTCTACCAATGACCTCGGTGTAAGTCCGAATGGCACCGGCAAGGTCATGGATGCTGTCATTGATAGCGGTGTAATGTGCTCTCTGCGCCCTAAGTCCCAGCCTGGTGTACTGTTCCATACATGCCTGAGCCTGCATTACAGCCCGGAACATACTGGATGTCATGAGACCAGTGAGGGCATGCCTGCCAGGTGCAATACGACCAACGATGCTCCCCCAAGAACCCCTGGACCTCCGCCTATGTGGTACCATTCCAGGAATATGGCTGCTGTGAGGGGATGCAAGTGCCATGGGTACCACACTCTCCTGGTCAGTGCCAACTGTATGCTGTCCCTCGCCTATGGCCATTGGTGGTGAGGGATGTATTGGCAGTATGAGTGTGCGCATAGATGGGGTTGAACGCTGTGTACTGTTGATTGGTGGACCAACAACAGACCCTGTCAAACCTCTCTGTGTCAATATACATGTCTCATCATCAGCACTATTCATGGCAGTGGCTTCAGGTTCCCTGCTACATTCGGCCAGCCCTAACTCAGCACCTGTGAGAAAAAGACAGGAAACACACTTTATGGTCTACACATGCACACATGAACACATGCACACATGCACACATGCACACATGCATACAGGCACACAGGCACACAGGCACAGTAATACACTCCTCACTACAGCACATACACACACACCAGCAATCCAACACATACTCTATAGTGGGTGAAGGTGGGTGTCAGTATCACAAGGTAAACAGTCACCATGCACATGTCAGCATGCAGAATATGTCTTGCACAAGACCATACAGTGCTAGTGTAGACACCCCAATGTAATGGCAGTATACATGGCTTTGTTGCAACTATGTCATTGTTCAGTGATTGGCTATACCCTGGAACACAATTTGTACATGGACACAACCCAATGTGTGTCAAGTGACCTATACACCCACTAGCATTCCAGGACATATATGTGATACTTTGGATGGCAACTGATGTGCATATTGTGTATACTGGCATATCTAAGCACACACACAACATGCTATGCATATTGTGCATAGGTGCATATGTTTGCACACGCACAGCATTGAGGTGCAAAGCAATGACTGCTATGAGTATAGCATGTTTTCATGTACTGCATATGATAATGTGTTCTGTTGTGTACAGCTGTAGCAACTATGCATATCTAAGGTGCAGTACAGTGCTGCCACACTTGTGTCTGCTGCACTGTGCAGTGCATGTGCTTGAGGCAGCCACTGACTTTAATGTGATGATTAATATCTCACAACAAACATGGACAGCATGCATTGTGCGTAGGTGTGTTACGTGTACATGGCCTACACCTCACCTATGACATGCACATTTCATTACCATTATGAAAGTGTTAACACACTTACCAGCATGTACCGTCTGCCCTGCTGTCACATCAGAGGGACCTACAAGAATATGACACAGTTTATCAGTGGCCACAACTGTGGCATTGCTGCCTTGAGTGAGTGCGCTAATCTACAGTGGAACAACAGTCAACAGTCACAGGTGTGGAGATACTATTCCAAATATCAGTAATGCACACGAGAGGCAGCACAACTGCTAAACACACAGTACACATCTCACATAAGCATATTCTAACAATACAGGTAACAGTAGTCTACAGTTAGGGCATATTACCTGCATGCTCCATGTCATCCTGCTGGGTAGTTCCGGCCTCCATGATGACACATGTATGATGTTGCTGCTGCTGTAGGCTAGGAGCCACCATGCTTAGAAGCAGCTCCACCACTCTGGTGAGGGGAGGATGTATGGGTGCACCACCACCTGTGGCAAGCTGTTGCCTATGGATATCAGATACATGCTGCCAGACATGTCTGATTAAATCACTGCAGTGATGGCATACCTGCTCATATGTCCGGTTATGCATGCCTATGACATTTACCCGGTGAACAAGATCTTGCCACAGTGTAGTGCGCTCATGCTGGTGCTGGCTGGCCCTGGAAAAAAGCCGTGCATAGTTTTGATACAGGCTGGCCTGTATGACCTCCTCCTCCTCTGCAGCTGTATACACAGGATTGTGGCAATGAGCCATAACCCTGGAAGACAATTAAACAATGTGTGAGCAAGTCATGTGGCACACTTAACATCATGAAGTACAGATATCACTTAACTGCCAGATATAGCATCTGTCTGTCTATCAGAGGATACACACCTTCAATACCACTTATCAGTGCTCAGCCCACAACTGCCTGACAGTGGCTGCCGCACTCCATACAACAAACCAGTATACACAAGTACATGACACACTGTATTGGATGCAACGCACAACCTCACACTGGAGGTATATATCAAGTTAATGCATGACAAATATTGCCATCCGATGCAATGAATGTAATGTACAGTTACAGTATTAACAGTAAACCACCCTAGTCTTTGATGCCATACCCCTACCTAACATATGTGCTCGGTTGTTAATATAGCTGGCATACTGCTGTAACAGAGTATACATTTTGCTAGGTACACACACATATCCTGTAACACACATGTGATTGCGGCCATGGTACAGGCATCATTACACACACATTAGTCAAACATGCAACACACAAATGTATGCCAACACAGATGAGCATTACCTGTGTACCTTATAGTACTGTGTGCCCCTACTTACAGATACCTATGCCTGAGGAATGTAATCTGTGCAGACTACAGGAAACACACAAGACAGTGATACCAGCGAATGTGAACATACACCATACGGTGGTGTTTAGGCCTACAGCTTCAGGTAGTACAACAGTTCATATGTGACCTGGATTCACCAGCAGTACCACTTACTGAGCATACATGTACTGCTACAGCCTACAATGGGACACCACAGTCATACACAAGGTACTACGTCACAACATATGCCATTTTACTATGTCTGCATCCCAATAATTGACACATCTTTCTCTGCCCTCACACCTAGGACACAAACTACCATGACAGATACAAACTCACGCTAAGCTATCACACCTTTACAGACCTTGCACACAGTCAGTATCACATTCATTCCACATCACATAGGTGGTATTGCACTGAGTACACGTGTGTGCGCATTGTGTCATAGGTAGGTACTACACTATTGGGCCGGGGCCTACAGCAGCCTAGCCATATGCAACCCTGCTATTTGACACACATGTAATGTGATTACACTTGCTCCTGTCAAACGGATACCCAGAGGTGACTCACAGGGCATATTATCTATCTCCATAACATTCATCAGGGGTATGTATGACATCTACTAATGATGAGCCATGTTTATTAATGCTGGGTAGTTTAGTCCAGAGTATGGCATATCTGTGTATAAGAACCTGTACCTCCAGCTTGTGCTGTTCATTGTGTTGACATGGATTAGGGTCCTAGGTCATGTAGCCCAGAGGGATTGTGAGGTGTTGTCATGGTGGTTGGCCAACTGCTATGGGTGTGACATACCTCTGTATGTCTGGCAGTGGTAACCTCTGTGTATGATGTATGCAATGCACTCTAGCTGTGGTTTTGTGAGTCAGTCTGCATAGGGCATGTGTTTGGGGCAGTGTCACTCTTTGTTAGGTATGTCTGTGGCCTTTCCACTTGCTGTGGTTGTCATGTGAGGTACATACCACATGGGGCATTGTGAGGAGTAGGGGGTACACTGACCTATATTTCCCTAGATGGCACACCTTTTGTGATGACACATACCATGTAGAGGGATTACAAGACTAGTGTGGAACTGTGATTATCAGAGGGGAGGCTACTGTACACCATGTCCCATGTTTCGTTCTGACACCTTCAGTGTTGGGCAGGCAACCACCTATCTGGTAGTTAGTGTGTAAAGTGTTTTGGAATGGGGTATGGTACTGCAGTATCAACACTGGTGTTCAGTCAATGCGTTGGTCACCAGCCACCTGTTGCAGTATGTCTGACCCCGTGTCTCCCTCTCTCACTCTCTCTCTATATATATACATATATATATATATATATATATATATATATATATATATATATATATATATATATATATATATATATATATATATACACATATATATAAACACACATATATATATATATATATATATATATATATATATATATATATATATATATATACATATATATACATATATACATATATATATATATATATATATATATATATATATATATATATATATATATATATACATACATATATATATATATATATATATATATATACATATCTATATATGTATCTCTCTCTCTCTCTATATATATATATATATATATATATATATATATGTACATATATACAGGTATATATACACATACTTGTAAACATCCATTGCTGTACATATACATGCACATATAGGCACATATACTGGCCACATTTCATGTTGGGAATATGAATCATTAATCAGTTAAGAGATGATACAATTTTGTAAAAATATTGCACAGTGTTGTGTAGAATGCATTTTGCTGTCCTCAGGCCATATATCTGTAACAGGCCTCACTGTCTCAGTCCCACAGCATTTAACCACCACATGACATATACCTGCACTGCTTGCTGTTTTCAATGCCACACACTACAACCTACATAGCTATGTGGACATAGCAACCTTCAACTACATATATATGTCTAGCCTTCACTAACAGTTGCAGTATCTACCTTGCCATATGCACATCTGCATTTACATATAGATATGGACTGCGCACACATATGGAGGGTTCATAGTATGTACAGTACCCTTCATACACATCATTCGCATTCCACCAAATACATATCTGTTTCATACCTTACCTTTGTATTTCTTACCTCTGTCTGTTGTACCTGTTGACGTTTATTTTTCTTTTTAAATATTTTTTTTTTTGGTGTCTACAAACACCTCTGTTTGTTTGTTTGTTTTTTTGTCTGTCTCTCTCGCTTGCTTGCTTGCTCTCTCTCTCTCTCTCTCTCCATATGGAGCAATGATATAACTGCATGTGTGGACAGCAAGTACAAGCTGCTTTTGTAGGTATCTGCACATGTGATGGCCTCTGCACCAGTTGGTGCCCACCATTTAGTAATTGCATGCAGCCTGCTGTGTGCTAATTGCAGTTCTCACTGTGATTTCAGGGCACTGCTATAAAATGATAGGTTAGGTAGGTGTAGGCCTTTCAGTTTTGCAAGGTGGGGACCATACTTGTTTGCTGTGGACACTGTTGTGTGAGTCAGAAGGTTTGTATATGTCTCATATCTGAAGCTGGGTTGTAGACAGTGAAATGCATGTTGTACTGAAACCTGACTGTTGCTTCTTCCAGTACACTCTTCTCAGTGTGTAAGTTTACTCACACCTCCTAATGCTAACACTGGATACATGGGAGTATGTACTTTGTTTTGGAATTAGGAAATTAACTAGCATACAACAGTGGTTATTCCAATGTATTGCACTGGTTTCCTATATTCCCTTCACATTCACTCCTTGTAATGCATGTTATATTTCTGTCTGTCTTCAAATGTATTGCTCTGGCTTTCATAGTTTCCCTTTACATTCACTCCTTGTAATGCATGTTACATTTCTTTCTTGAAATGTATTGCTCTGGCTTTCGTATTTCCCCTTTACATTCAGTCCTTTTAATGCATGTTGTATTTCTGTCTTGAAATGTATTGCTCTGGCTTTCATATTTTCCCTTTACATTCACTCCTTTTTATGCATGTTATATTTCTGTCTTGAAATGTATTGCTCTGGCTTTCATATTTTCCCTTTACATTCACTCCTTTTAATGCATGTTATATTTCTTGCAGCACCAAGTTATTGTATATCGTCTTTGGCTTAGTGGTATGTCATGCAGACTGGTGAGTCCAATGTGTGGGGTTTGAAACTGACAAGGATATTTTATTTTGCTGATGAGCAGACTACAGGCCTTGTCATACAGAGTGACTAAGGCACTTTTAAGCAGTTGTAAGAGGGTTTGCATGACACTTAGCTATGCTTATCTACACTTAGCTAAGCACACACAAGCGTACACATGCTTACAACTGCTTAAAAGTGCTTACTCCCGCTAACACCTGCGCTATTTTCTTTTAAGGAAAAGAAAATGGGGAAATAGGAAAGTGTTGAAAAAGGGGGCACAAAGAGGGTAGGACAGTAGAAAAACAAGCTCGGGATGTGCAGGATGGATGTAGGGAAGACCCATAGCTGCCCAATTCTTTACTAGCAACAGCTGTGCATATGTTAGAAATTTAGAGTGAGATTTGAAACCTTCCACCACTGAGAGAAGAGTGAGGACAACAAAGTATGTTGTAGAGCCAATTGTAATTATCAGTTTACATGTCCAGCAGACATGTGTGCAAAATGGGCAACTATGTATGGGGAATAATTTTTTTGTGGGAACAGAGTGCCCTTTTTTTTTTTTTCAGATGAGAGTGGAATGTGAGGTACAGGAAGTAGGTATATTTGGGGAGGTAGGTTGGGGAGGTTAACAGACAAGACAAACAAGACGCATACAGGGGCGGAGTATGACACATGTGGGGGGTATACAATTGACGGGGACAGATGTTTGGATATCGCAAGCCCATGAGCCCACAGATGGCAACAGTGGAACTGAGATCCCAACCCATGGGCAGTTACCACTGTGCCTTCACAGCCCAGGCTGGGGCTGTGCTGGTGGCTGGATAGGATGGGCAAGCACACCCATGAGTTGCACCACTCTCGCCTCAAGCTGGCATAGGGGATCAGTCATGGAACGCCTGATCTCACTACGCACCACAGACCGGACCCTTTGGAGGGTGAGCGGAGACTCTCCTCCAGCCATGCTTGCAGAGGGGGGGTGAGCCCCATCCCCTGCAGTGCTTCCACCCGAAGGTGGCACAGGGCCACCGGAGGAGGAGGTCCCGGCCTGGGCACTGGTGCCAGGTGCACTCACCAGCTGAGGTGGGAGAGGTGGGTCCACTGGCACCCGCCTTCCCAGTTGTCCTATGTTTAGCAGTATTTAATGGCATTTTGGGTTAGTAACAAACAACACCATTCCATATTAGTTGTAACAGCATGCATTAGTATTCCCATTCACCAAACACACATGGATTCCAAAAGTTGAACAGCAAGCATAACACATGCATATTTAGGACAACAGTGGATATTCCAACAGCATGCAGGGTTGATTGGTGGCAACAGGCCATCAGGTTTGGATATGTGAACAGGGCACATGCATCAACGTACATGCAGATATGTATAAACCAACAGGACAAATGTCCATAGGAATTAATTGTGAATACACATACCCAGTTTGGTGTGGAATAGCATAATTTGTGAACATAAGGTAGGGTGATAAAATATTACATTAACAACTTAAAATACCTGTACATATACTATACATTCCTATTAGATGCAGATATATATCCCCTACATGTATTAGTACAGTTTCCTGTATGTAACCTTACAAATGTTGGTGATTGAAATGTTACTGCTACATTAATATACATTCCATTTGTATTCATCCTGCTACATTTGAACAGTTACGTACAGTTCTAGCAGCACACTGACATTTGTGGGATCACAAGCACAAGCTGCTCATGTACCGGATTAAAAGGTAAATACTATACATGACACAGCTGAGGATGATAAATATTCTTCTGACATACTGGCATTCCCATCAGCCAGTTTATATGGGCCTAGACAACTGTGGATGTTCAGCATTTCATACAACCATACCATCTCCATAATGCAAGGGTACAACAACATATCCGAAATGTGGGACGGACACAGTCCAGGTATTGTACTTTATTGAAACATTTCACTCTTTGGTTGTGGCTGTCTCATTCATTTCATTATGTCGTGCATGCAGTATACTTTTATTACAGACTTCAAGGTCTTTCTCACACTCTCTCACTTATTTTATGTTTACATTTCAGGATGGTAATTAATTCTAGGCTTTATTAACATTTATTAATGGGTTACAACAGTCCTTTCCAGCTGACTCACTTATTTCATATGACAGTATATACAAGGATGTATTTAATACTTGTCTGTCCTTTATTGATAGATTAGAACACTCATTTTCAGGCTGAAGCAGTTATCTGATATTACAATACAAGTGGGAACTGTATTTGAGAATTGTTTACTCTTTATTAATGGATTACAATACTCCTTTTCAGGCTGCATCACTTATCTGATCTTAGAATACTAGCAGAAGCTTTATTCTAGGCTTATTTGACCTTTATTACTGGGTTACAACACTGAACTCTTTTACAGGCTGTCTCACTTATATTCTATAATAATACCAGCTGAATAATTACTAACCTGCCTGGTGGAGCAGCCTTACCAGCCTATCAGCATAGGCTTGCCGATTCGTGGAACGAACACCTGCAGCTATAATATAAATGAAGGGACATTAGAACATACCTATCCATACTATAGGCTAGGATAGCTTTTCTTACATACTTAATTACATGTATACTTACTCAGTAGTGGGGCATTGGGCATTTGATGGGCCTCCTGGATCCATCGGTTCAGTTGGTCCTCCTTTCGTCGCTTCAGGTCCACATGGTGGTGACGGACCTGTTCACCAGTCCTCGGAATGCCTGTGGCACTGGTGAGATCATGTGCCAACTGGTTCCACACCTCTGCCTTATACGCACCCCATTGAACCTGGCCCTGCATGTGTCAGCCTTCATGATGATGGACTAGGAGCCAAACCATATATTTGGATGCCTCAATGCCCCACCTTTGCGCTCTAAAGCGATTTCCCTCTCCGACACCTGCCATCCTGACTGGAAATGGGTACCACAATCAGTTATGGTGTGTATTCCCGCCTATGGAGCTTATATATGCTGGTTTTCCCACACTTATTTGTGATTGGCCATTTTGGAAATTTCTCAGCTAAGAGCAAACCTGCTTTGTCATGGTTATATTTTCATTCATTCCTATATGTATGGTAATACTGGATTTCTATGTGCAAGTGTCATGGCTTAGTGGTTCAGTGCTTTGACTATGGTGCACAGTATCCTGGGTTCGACCCTTGTCATTGCTTTTTTATTTTACTACTGTTTAGACAGGCTAGGAGGTGTGTCTGTGTAAAGGTGACTTTGCCACACGTTGCCCAACGTTGCCCGACGATAAGCTGGTTGACGCACTGCGCAGCTCCGCATAAATGGCTTACGCTGGGTAAAGAGTTATTTAGTTATGTGCAGTCATATTAAGCTGGGTTTAGTGCTGTTTGGCTACGGGCACTCATTTTAAGCTGGGTAACGTGCTGCTTGGCTACGGGCACTCATTTTAAGCTGGGTAAAGCGCTGCTTGGCTACGAGCACTCATTTTAAGCTGGATAAAGCGCTGCTTGGCTACGGGCACTCATATTAAGCTAAGTACAGCACTGCTTAGCTATGGGCACTCACATTAAGCTTGTTAAAGTGCTGCTAAGCTACGGGCAATTATGATCCTTTTTATATATACATAATATAGGTTTTGTTCAGAAATACATGGGCCATTTCATTACATTTTACTTAAATTAATTTTATATATATCGGGGAATTGTTTCATACTTATTTAAAGAAAAGTGGAGGGGGATGTTGTGGGGCTGGAACCGTGACTACCTATTCTTTGGGCGATGTCTCTACCACTATGCTACTGCTACTTTGCTTAATTTGCTTATGTAGATCTTATATGCTTTTCAATGCCATATCTGCTAACTGTGGTTGAGCAGAGGGCATACAACGCAAACGAGCGCAAATGCGGGCAAACATATTGGAAATTATAAAAAAAAATTGGAACAGTTATTTTTACTTTTTAAACACTTTCACTAGGGTTTAGTCTGTGGGGATGTGTGGTGTTGTGTTTCTTGACATTTCGGCGGACTCGCTCGTGGGTGTTTAATATCAGGACTCTAACTCTTCTGGGGGCGTGTCCCTTTGCAGTACTCGGCAATCGGACACACCCCCAACTTTCCTACATGGACCATGTTAGACTAGAGTATGAGTCAGCATGCCCTCATGAATATGCATGGCATGCTGACGTCATACCGTTGAACTGCAGCGTCCGTGTAAGACGTATTTAGTCTTACATGGAGGATTGCTGAATCCGGGGGATTATTTAGAATATCTTAGCTTTCTTGTAAAATTTTTTGCCAGTATTTTTACATTGTAAGTTGTTCTTTTACTAACAGAAGACTCAATACTATTTAACACACAAACACTCAAATACCCAAGCACACGCACACACGCACATGTGCGCACACACACTCGCACAGACATGCATGCCTGCTTCTGCACACAGATACACACACACACACACAAACACACACACATGCACACACGCACACACACACACACACACACACACACACACACACACACACACACACACACACACACACAAACACACAAACACACACACACACACACAGACATGCATCCCTGCTTCTGCACACAGATACATACACACACACACACACACACACACACACACACACACACACACACACACACACACACACACAAAGTTTCTCTTGGCATGTGGTCTTCTGAGCCTATTGGTTTCCTTTACTTGTGACATGAGCATGTGTGTGATATAATTTAAAGGAATTATCCTCTCCGATACTTTTTGAGTGATGCAACCTACTTAGACAAGGGAACAGATGCAACTAGTTTGCCTACATTTATTTTCAGAATGCAGGAAATGAGTTATGTCCCCTCAGTAGCAAATCTGTACATGATGAGTTTATAAGGCTTTTCTGCCAGCGCACCATGCATTGCTTACAAAATAGTAGTATTTGAAAGCAAATGGTGATGGTCCAAAAGGAAAATGTGCATCTTGGTATTGTGTTTATGTTTATATACCCTGTCCTAGCAAGCAGATGAGGCTAAACTCCTGTGTTTTTTTTTGTTCATAAGTTCATAGGTAGGTACTAGGCTATTGGACCTTGGGCTTATGTAAGCCTAGCCAAAAAGGTACCCTGGCTTTCGCCACCCAAGAAAATTATTTTCCTGTGCCCCTGTTGAGCAGAGACACAGAAGTGATCCCCGGAATGAATTTCCTATTTCCCACCCAGTCATCAAGATTTTTTTTTTGAAGAGTGCTAATGAGGAGCTTTGTTTGATATAGATAGGTAGTTTGTTCCAGAGTATGGGAAGTCGCTGGGACAGGAATCTATCCCTCCAGCATGTTCTGTTGATTGTGGTGACAAAGTTTAAATCCCTAGAGCATGTAGCTCGGAGGGATTGGGATTCTTTAAGTGGAACATGTCCAACAGCTCTGGGTTTGACATAGCTTTGTATGTTAGGCAGAGACTGCCTCTGAGTAGGCGATATGCAATGGAGTAAAGCTGGAGGTTTTTGAGATGGTCTGCGTAGGGCATCTGTTTGAAGCCAGTAATCCTCTTTGTGCGGTATTTCTGTAACCTTTCCAGTTGTTGTAGTTGTCTTGTGAGGTACATATCAAAAGGGGAGTTGTACTCTATAATGGGTCTAATGAGTGATGAGTAGAGGGGAACAAATGACTTCTTTTTTCCTGAATGAGAAACCTTTTGTGATGAGGTGTGCCATGTAGAAGGATTTCCTGACTACTGTGGAGATGTGATTATCAAAGGAGAGGCTACTATACACCTGTGTCCCAAGGTCTCTTATCATAATTTTGGTGTAAAGTAGACTACCGCCTATGTGGTAGTTCATGACATGGGTACACAGTTTTTACCTAAGGGGATGACAATGCACTTTTTTGGTATTGAGCTTGAGGCCATGACTTTGACACCAGGCATCTGTTTCAGTGAGGCCTTTTTGTAGGATGTCCACATCATTAGGAGTTTTGATTATGGCTCCTAGTTTGCAGTCATCTGCAAACTTCATTACCCAAAGACCTTTTGTGTTAGCCTGTATTTCAGAGAAGTAGATAACAAACAGGAGGGCACCCAGGACTGAACCCTCTGGTACTCCACTTGTCACTGGTCTGAAGTCAGATTTGGAGTCTGCTACTTTCACGGTGTGGGTTCTGTCAATGAGCCAATTGGCAACCCATCTTGTGACATAGACATCTATACCTAGTTTAGTGAGTTCATCTAATTCCACAGTGGGGGATGGTGTCAAAAACCTTGGCAAGATCTAGATAGGTTGTGTGAAGCACCTTACACTCGTCTACGGCTTTGGTGACTTATCTCTTTGTTATATCCTAACCTGACTTCACTTTCTCATACTGAACAGGAAATGATTTTTGTTAACAAAAGCACTAATAGAATGAACATACTGTATGATGTTTCCTGGGGAATTATTTTATTTTAATGTGGTCCAGATTGGCAATAATAATTACATTGTTAGTTTGGATGGTTATTGATGTGGTGAAATTAATGCTTTCTTGTGTAAGTGTGTGTGTGTGTGTGTGTGTGTGTGTGTGTGTGTGTGTGTGTGTGTGTGTGTGTGTGTGTGTGTGTGTGTGTGCGTGTGTGCGTGTGTGTGTGTGTGTGTGCGTGTTCTTTCAATATTTGCTCAAGCAGTGGTTGTTGGAATCTACTGCTTTGATACGTTATTCACTAGATGGTCACTTTGTTGACAATAGTTGGGCTGAATTTCAACTTGAAAGCAATGTGCTAATGATGGATGCCTCATCATTAATGAGGTTTATAGTTAAAATTATTAAGGATGATTGTCACTTGGCAATGCCTTAAGAAATACTGCTGTTACCTACCATACATCCTCAACCTCTTTTCCTATTTTGCACATGGGGTCAGGGTGTCACTGCATTCACAATCATCTTGAGCCAAGGTTTACACCACCAGGTTGCTAACTCTGCTGCAATAGTTCATTCATACCACTCACTCATACACACATTCCCACCTATGGGCAGTTTAGAGTGCTCAGTCCACCTACTGTATGTCTTTGGAACATCTGAGGAAACCCACATGACCACAGGGAGGACATGCAGACTCCACATAGAAGGCACCCCAGCAGAGAATTGAAGAGATTTTCCAAACAGCTGTTAACTATTATTGACCTTTTAAACCTGTGTTTGTTTCTAAAAGTGAATCTGGTTTCAAGTGCAGCCCAAAATATTTTGTCTTCTGATGGTTAAGGGGAGGCATCTGCTACATTATAAGGCTTTCTCAAAAGTGGTAAGGTCCATCTGTAAGATTTGATGTGATGCTTCCCACTGAGGAGCAGGAACTAAACCCATGCTGTAAAGCAAACATTACTGTAGCACTTCTGTAACAGTACATGCCAGTTATTGTCATTAATTGAAACAAACAGTCTCTGTGGTATCCCTCAAAGTTTCATTTCTTCTAGGGTTTGCAGACTGGAGTGAATATCACTGCAGTGAGAATAAGTGACTGTTTTTCCAGTAGATTTTTTATATATATTTTTGATAGATTTTTGGGTGCATTTTACTTTAAAATTCTTTAATGGGTTTATCATTTGAGTTGAATAGACTTATTCACATATATATATATATATATATATATATATATATATATATATATATATATATACATATATATATGTATTGTGAAGAGTTTGGTAGGTTTTAATTTAGGATTTGTTTTTTGTACTACATTTTCTTAAACAATATATATTGTTTTTAGCCCAATAAAATTTAGTGTTATGTATTGTTATTTAATTTTTTATTTTTAGTTGTTTTCCCACTTGACACACAAACGTGAAGAAGTTCTAATAGACAAAAGCCATCTTTGTTAAAAATGTTTCTGAATGTTGGTAGAAAAGATTTCTAAGGAATTCTGAAAAATTACGTTAACTTTTTCTTTTTTGATACTACAATGAAATGGTTTCAGGAAGTTTTTGCAATTATTAATGTGTAATTTTTAGTTTAATTTGTATTTATTTATTTATAGTTTCTTTGCCAGGATAGTCCATTGGGCCACGAGGAGCCCATTTTCAATGGAGTCCTGGGGAGAAAAGCTCCAGAAAATTACAAATTACAGATTTAATATGAGTAAGTTATTAGAGAAATGTAATGTGCACAAATTAAGCAAAATTAAACAAATAGAAAAACACGTTAGTAGAGTACCATATTAGTACAATGCAGTAAGAGTAATATTTACAGTCAAAGTTTTTAACAGTTTAACATACTGGCACAATGCAATAACAGAAACAGTCTAATTATTTAACAGTTCATGCAGTTAATTTCTAGTTTAGTTTAGTTTAGTTTAACATATTTTCGGAGTCATAGAGCCTGAAGTAGGGCAGCACTATGTCGAATATCACACTGGTGTATGGTGGAAGGGGTATTTAGGTAGTAAACATCCTAATTGTCTTTTACAACAGACCTACCCTAGTAAACCACTCCCATGCTTTTAAATATGCTTTTAAACAGGTATATAAATGGAATGGTGATTTTATACACTCTTCTTTTTTTTCAGCTACTATTTGGATCGCTTGTTTATGCTTTTTTAATAAAGAAGATTTGATTTGAACCAGCTTGTGCTTACCTACTTTCATTAGTGGATTTATACTTTGGAATGTTTTAAAGAAAGTATTTCTACCACCTATTATTAGGTTGGATACTCACAGTATGGCTTTTAATAGGTGTCTGAAATCTAGGGAATCTTAATCTTCCACACAGAAAAGTTTTGTCATTACTTGTTATTGGCATTAACTGCTGTTTGTTTTGCTTACTGGATGCTAGTGGATTCATATGATGTTTAAGTCATGGAGGAAGCATTACGGACTAAAGAAAGTTGCCAAATAAATTAAAAAAAGTGTCCTGTATTGTCATTGTGGAAACTTCATGGGATAGTAGAGTGTGTACTTGTAGCACGTGTTATGAGTAAGTACTTTGTGCAGTCAGGGCCAAACATTTGGCAATTTGAGGTGTTACATGTCATGGAATATATTTATTCACTGCATATGTCGGATATATACTGTTTTTTACAAATTAGCACTGGCATGTACTCTGAAAAGGAAGACTAGTCAGGGGTATCTTTAGATGAATATTGCAAACAATATTTAGTTAAACAAGGATGGCCAACAAATGAAGCGGTGAGTGCAGTGTGTTTGGTTGTACATTACCTATATTAAACATTTAGTTAGGAGGATTGTTTTATTGAACTGCCAGCTCATCATATGATGCCGGCATTTGTTTTGTTGGATGACTATGCAGTAGACAGTGAAATTTTGCCCTTTCTCCACTGTTTTGCAGTCTCAGAATTGGTAAAAATAACTAGCAAGATGTGTGTGGGAAACAGCCTCCCACATGGGAGTGCAGGTGGGCTCCTGTGATGAAAGGAGATACTGCCAGCATAGCTATCAGGAATTTTGTAAATAATGATGTCATTGGAGAATATCAAAATGATTTATATAGGATGTTTTGTGTTACAAATGTATTACAACTGTATGTCATGTGTATATCAAACTGCACTGTACAGATGTTTGTGTTGAAAAGGTATTTTGTAAAGTGCTTGTGCTTAAAATGTATCCATAGTATTCCCTACTGGAAGAGAACAGAAATGTCATGCACTGCTGCATCTGTTTAAATGTATATGTCAACAGAGGAAACTGGAGGGTTAAATTCAGTCCAGCAAATTTAAAAAAAATAGCTGAAATTAAATTACTTTGTAGGATGCGATAAAGACGCTATCTCTTATGTTTTCAATCCAGCTAGAGACGCAAGGTCTGTACTAGGAAGCTTTCTGTATTGTCCTTGGAGTGAACTAATTGCTACTTTTGAAGCATGAAGGAATGCAACTGTTTTATTACTTCCAGCATCTGCCAAAGATCTGAGGAAAAGCCCTTGTCTGTATACTTGTACAGGTAGATGCTAAATGCTGCCAGCTTCTAGCAATGGGGGTTTTGGACTGGGAACTAAACATCAGATGACAAGAAATTATGTCATTCTGCAAGCTATCCCAGCAGTACTATTTTATATATTAATTTGAGAAGTCGCTTAGTGAGATAGAGCATTCTGTATTCTCTCTTCTACCTGACAACAAAAAGACCCATTCACCATCCATCTGCCTTTATCTAATGAAGCAAGTTTCTAGGGAACAGTATAATTATTTTAAATATAGTCAGAAATATAGTGAAGTTTAGTTTGGATGTTTTTTCTTTATTTGTGTGAACCTGTACTAAAATATTATTTTAAATATTTCCTGTAGCTTTGAACTCTGATGTCACTTTGAATATATATTTAGTATTGTCCTGTTCTTTTATTATTTATTATTAAATATATTTAAAACTTTCATTGTGGTTGATCTTTGTAGAAATATTTATGTTTTGAGAGTGCTTGCTTCTTTATTTGATGAAACTGTGTGGACCACTCCTAATAGCCTTGCTCTTGGTCAAACTAGCATTTGTATTAATATTAATATTGCGTAGTAAGATTGGACACCCTTTGTTAAGGGCCTTAAAGCAGCTGAAAAGGAGTGACTAGTGGCAGTGAAAACTAACTTATAGCCTGGGCAGAAGGGGGCATAGGAAGTAAACCTGTGCCAGACTTTCCCAGGTGTGTGTGTGTGTGTGTGTGTGTGTGTGTGTGTGTGTGTGTGTGTGTGTGTGTAAATCAAACCTCAAAGAGTGTATGTGTCAGCTACTTGGGCAGGAACAGGAAGCACTGGTTGGACAGAGAGGGTGCTGGAGGTCTTAGCTTGGTCACTTAGCTGAGATCCCAACTCTATAGCTGTGCCAGTGGGGATTCTTATTGAGGATCTGGAGGAAGAGGGAGAAACCAGCCGCAGACTGACTGTGATCTCTATGTGCTCTTATGGGAAATTGTACTTCATGCAGACAGCTACATCTGGAAATCCTGTGTGTGTATCTGTTCTGTTATCCTCTTAGTGAACACCCCCCACAGTTGCCGGTGGTGAGGATTGAGGCTCTTTGATTACTGATCCAGTGGTGGGTCATCGCAGCTCCCACCTGCAAAAAGTAAATATTTTTTTATGTTAGTTTTGCATGTGCTCAACAAAAGTGTGCCAGCATGTCAAAGTACAGACTTGTGACAATTGTGAACATTGCAATGTATGCCAATGTAATGACCCAATGGCACTCTAGGCAGTATTGTTCTTTTTCTTTTTGTCTGCACTCTTTGTGGCTCACTGAGTTGTTTCTCCAAAGTTATTTGCTATGGTTGAAGGCATGACTCTTGAGTGGGGAGATATTTAATTCAGTTGGTGTTTTAATTAATAACGTAAAAAATTATAGGTTTTGCATAATTTTGTTTTGTTTGCATTCCGCTTCCTGCTTATTGAGTTTCCTTGCACCAGCTTCTCTGGATGTTTCTCCCTATGTTGCTCACACCCCTCATTCATCTCAGAGTTCAGTAACAGTTTCAACTTTTGATAAAACAGTGCTCTCTGCTTCACAGTCTCTCAAAAATATGTTGATTTTGAGAGTAAAGGTGGTGGATAACTCGTATTAAAGAATGACGATAATTAGTTATAGACGTCTTTGACTTCAGAAAATGCATCTTAATTTGCATTCTTTTATTCTGCCAATTTCTCAAGTTAGTACTGTTGATATTTAAAATCTCTCTGTTTATTACTTCTGGATTCATCCCTGTTTATGGAAGTAAGAGGTTGAAAGCTTTAATTTCCTTCATTAGTCCTGTTTGTTTTACTGAGAAATGAAGCTTGGCAACAAACTAAGTTGTCCCGGGACATCTTCATGGGGGGGGGGTAGGTTAATATTAGGGGGAGTTAAGTGGGTTGGGGAGGTGAAAGGGTTAAGAGGAGGCAGGGATGGTTGGGAGGAAATGAGATAATGATGGGGAGGGGCTTAAGAGGTTTAGTCTAGTGTAGATGGGTTAAGCAATCACATTTTGTCGAGAACTTGCTACATGCAGGTTCATGTCCTGATGACCAGTGTGTTCCTTGGTCAGGTAGGCCTTGGATTGGTGGTGGAGATAAGGAGGTGAGTAACTGGGGTATAAGGTATGGTTATAGGTATGCAGGTTAAAGTTGATGTCTTTTAAGTATAGGGACTGTTTTTTTTTTTGTTTTTTTTTTTATTATCATTAGTGGTGTATGGTAGAAAGCACATGGGGGGCATGTTTCCTGGCCCATATACAGTACACGTACATTTGGTTTCAGGTGGTTGGGTGTGTTAGTGGTGTGGTGGTTTGAGCGAGGGGCTTTGATTGTTGGTGAGGTGACTGGTCTGATAGCTTTTAAAAAAAAAAAGCCGCTCCAAGCAAGTTTTGTCGGCTAGAGGCAGGATAGGTATTTGCCCCCTTTTCTGGCAGTGCTCCTGATTTCTACATGGCATGTGGGGAGGAGCTGTTGTGGTGCATTTCAGCTTGGCCTTACAGGGCTTTCGCGGGCTGGAAGATATGACATGCACGTGTGCTGGATTTTCCTTTGGCTGTCATCGGCACCTGTCGCCATGGAATCCTTCAGTCGGATGTGGTGCCTTTTGCGGTGTTCCTGCTGTTTTCTGTTGGTAGGTAGGTTGTTTCCCGAGTGTGTTGCTGGTTGTGTAATTTGGACGAGTATAGCTGACATTTCAGGAAGGCTTGAGTATGGGGGGGGTTCTGCATGGGGAGGTTTTGTCTGGAGGCTTGCTGGTGGGGGAGGTTTGTGGAGGTTCTGTCGGGTCCTGTAGTAAAGCTGTTGTGGTGGGAGACTTAGAATGGTTGGTGGGTTCATCTCGAGGTTGAGGCTATATGAAATTGGGGGGGGCGCGGATTTGTGCATTTTATATATACAAGAAAAAGAAAAATGTGAGTCTCAGGTAGTGTGCCTACTGTTAATTTAGAAGTGGGTAGGCTAAGAAAATGGTTATGGGAATTGGCACTCATTTCCGGAAGTGGATTTGGAGTTGTTGCGAGTTACCCACCAAGGAAAACACCAGTTGCTCATACTTTCTGCTCATTGGCATCAGTTATGACAGGCAGGTTGTTTTGTTGCATTGTGAGGAACAAGCTATATATATAATATATATATACATTTTATATATATATATATATATATATATATATATATATATATATATATATATAAAATATATATATATATATATATATATATATATATATATATATATATATATATATAATATAAATATATATATATATATATATATATATATATATATATATATATAATATAAATACTATATATATATATATATATATATATATATATATATATATAAATAATATATATATATATATATATATATATATAGGTTCATAGGTTTATACTAGGCTATCTGCCCTAAGGCATGCCTAGCCCAAAGTTTTCTGGCTTACGCCACCCCTTATATGAAAAAATACTGTGCCCATTAGTTTGTTGTGCCTCTGTCCAGCAGTGACACAGAGATGATTCCCGGGGTAAACCTACGATCTCCCATCCACAGGTCAAGATTTCTCTTGAACAGAGCCAACGAGGTGCTCTGCCTCACATGGACCGGGACTCTATTCCACAGCATAGGGAGTCTCTGAGTGATAAATCTATCCCTCCAGCACGTCCTATTTATATCTGTGCTAAGGTTTAAGTCGCTTGCTCTGGTGGTTTTGGTGGATTTGGATTTTTTGAGGTGGAGCATGTCCATTAATTCCGGGTTGGACATGGCCTTGTATGTCAGGCACATGTCACCTCTGAGCAGACGGTATGCGACTGAATAGAGCTGGAGTTGCTTCAATCTGGCAGCATATGACAGATTTTGGAGTCCCTTTATCCTTTTGGTGAGGAACTTTTGGGGTCTCTCCAATTGCTGCAGATGTCGGGTGAGATACATCCCGAATGGGGCATTGTACTCAATCATTGGTCTGATAAGTGAAGAGTACAGGGGAACAATGACCTCACTAGATCTGGATGTGAATCCTTCATGATCAGGTGGGCAATGTAGAAGGTCTTTCTAACCACTTTAGCAACGTGAGTGTCAAAAGAAAGGCCACTGTCAACCTGGGTCCCCAGGTCCCTGATAACCTCTTCTGTGCTTAGTGGATTGCCGCCTATATGGTAGCTTGGGGTTACCTTGTTTTTCCCGAAGGGTATGACTATACATTTTTTGGCGTTTAACTTCAGGCCATGGCTCTGGCACCAGCTATCTGTTTCCGTGAGTCCCTTCTGAAGGATATCCGTGTCCGATGTGCTTTCCACTATGGCGCCCAGTTTGCAGTCGTCTGCAAACTTTGTCAGCCAAAGTCCTCCCATGTTGGCCTGTACTTCTGAGAAGTAGATGCCGAACAATAGGGGGCCAAGGACTGAGCCCTGTGGGACACCACTTGTGACCAGCTTGGAGTCTGACATAGCACCAGCAACTCTAACCCTGTGGGTTCTGTCCTTAAGCCAATTTGCAACCCATCTTGTGACATATGGGTTTACATTTAAGCTGGTAAGTTTTTCTACAATACCCGAGTGGGGTATTGTGTCGAAAGCCTTTGCAAGGTCAAGGTAGGCTGTATGGACTGCCTTTCCCTCATCAATGGCCTTGGTGACTGTTTCGAAGAAGTCGACCAGGTTCAAAAGGCATGATCTGCCCTTGATGAAGCCAAACTGGGTCGGGTCCAATGTCTGCAAGTCCCCTATATCTTTGTTTATGAGCTCCATTATGATCCTCTCCATAGCTTTGCAGACTAGACTTGTTAAGCTTATGGTCGGTAATTACCAGGGTCCGTAGAGGCACTGCCTTTGTGGAGTGGGACCACAGTTGCCGTACGCCACTCCTTGGGCACGTATCCTGTGGTAAGGCTGAGATTAAACAGCTGCCTTATGTGCGGGTTTAATTCCTCATTTAGCTCATGTAGCACACAGCCGGGGACACCATCCGGTCCCATTGATGCTGTGTTTTTAGCTTTAGAGAGAGCAGCTTTCACCTGCGCATTTGAGATGTCTGGGAGGCTACACTTCGCTGGGATAGTTATCTCTGCTTTAGGGGGGGGAGAGGGGGGGTGAAGTTTGCACTGAACCTGTCTGCCAGTATGTTGGCAATGTCTGTGGATTCAGTGATTTTTGTATCATTTTGGACTAATTCTGAGCATATCTGGGAGTTTCCACCCAGGTTCCTAACATAGCTGAAAAAGGCCTTATGATTGTCCTTTGAATCCATGGCAATTTTTCTCTCAAAATTGGCCTTAGTTGATTTTATGAGTGCTCGTATTTTTTTACTTATAATGATCAGGGGTGACTTCCCTTTTATGGATTTTGTTCTATCATGTAATAGCTTTCTCCTCTTATTGTAAAGTTTGTTAATGGCTCATACTTTCATTATACTTTATATAATTATATATATATATATATATATATATATATATATATATATATATAATTTTATGTATATATATATATACATATATATATACATATATATATACATATATATATATATATATATATATATATATATGTATAAAATAATAATAAATAAATGAGGTGGTCTATTCTTCATGGATGGCAGGTCAGCTGTATGGTTTAGTTTAACTAAGGGTGGCTGCCAGGGTGGTTTTGAGGTAATTCCTAAGGCCGCAGCTGTTGGCAGTTTTGCGGGCTCTGGGGGAAGAGAGACGTGGCTAGCTATGCACATTTGGTGTAGGAAGGCATGCAGTAGAGATCACATGAGATCAACATGACTGGACCTGTGGTTGCTGGATTGGTGTGGTGGTCGCTGAACACATTGCCATGTTATGGTGTTCAGGTGTGTGTTTGGAGAGCATGTGAGTGAATGGGGGTTGCTGTGGTCACTTGCGAGAGACCGGATGAGTTGTTCTTCCTGGGAGTATGCGGTTTGGGGGTTTGCTTTCCGAGTTTGTTTGTCTAAGGAAAATCTCGCATTCTCAATTTAAGCACTTCTTGCCAAAAAGCTAAAACATATTTTATAAAACTTGTCTGGCTTTAATATAGGCAAAAAAAACAGTTGGTTTATGTGAAAGTTCGTTAACATATTTTGTAATCCAGTTTTGTATAAATGCTGCTCAGACAGAGAGAGGCATCGTTTTATAACAATATGCCATAAGTAAGGCATTTACTTACAGCAAATGGCTTTCTAATTCATTTAATTTCACTCTGGAAGGTTTTTAGAGATGCCACTTCCTTGTATTCATCGCAGATGTTCATTACGTGTAAATGTATCTGTAAGCTAGGTCCATTTCTTTTAGAAATTTTTCATGTAAATTGCAACAGTCTGAGATTTAGTTAAGGATGTCTATCGCATTTTAAAAACACAACTTGGATTTCAGTATGAGCTACAATATTTCAGCCATGGTAACTATACATCAAGAAGTTTGTAAATATTGAAAGCTGTGTGTTATTGTATTAGAAAGCTGCACTTCTGTCTCAACAACTTTATATGATTATTGGTATTTGAGACAAGAAAGAGGAGGAAATATATGTAACAATGACTAATACAGTAGTACAACAGCTTATCTCCTCTATTGGTTGCACGTACAATATCTATCATATAGTGTTTAAACTGCTGCAGCTTAAATTCTTATTGAATGCCTCGTAGTAGTTATGATGCAGTAAGTCAGTATATATGTATTCTACTATTTACTCTATGCTAATGGAAGAGAAGGAGAGGAAGGATAAAGATGAGAGAAAAGCAAAGGGGAAATAAAAGAAGAAAAAAAAGCTAATATATGTATGAGTATATGTATGTATATATATATATATATATATATATATACATACATATATATATATATATATATATATACATACATATATATATATATATATATATATATATATATATATATATATATATATATATGTGCTCAAATATTAAAAGAATATAAATGTTTGAATACCCTTAAAAAATTCACGCCAATGGAAAAACTCTTACATCAGCTTTCTAGGTTTGTAGAAGCAATATTTATAATTGTCCCTAATTGGGTCCTATGTCCCACTTTTATTTACGACTTTGTCCAGATTTCTCGCTGTAAGGGATTGAAATGTATGCGGAGGATTAGACAGGGTATGTCTCCCTTTATTATTTTGCCTTGTGCTTTGGCAATGGCAGTTGCAGTACCTCAGCAGGTACCAGATGTGACCTGCATGCATTTGGAATAGTTTGTATTTCCCCACAAGGTAAAATCAATAGTGATTTCACAGGGCAGCATGAGAGATGTAGGACAATCTTTAGAGTTTTACTTAGGGCCTTGTCCCGATTTCTTTCTCTAAAATGTTGTCATGGAGGGTTCACAGTGGTTGTACTAATCTGACAGGAGATAAGGAGGTGCCGGATTAGACATTTAACATCTGAGAATTGGAATACCCTTTGGTTCATTAAGATAGCATGGGCCTAGGTTCAGGAAAGCCTACATTAAGTGTATAGCACATTGAGGCAATGGACAACACAAGCATAGCTTCTACCTAATTCCTGTGAATGCAAAACCTCTTATTCTGTACATTCCTTCCTGGGTTGGCAGGATAGGTTGTCTTTAAAGATGTCTTTGAATGTTTATTATGTAATTTAGATGAGTTATATGTTTGAATGTGCATTATGTAATTTAGATGAGTTATATGTCCTTTTCTTGTGGATGAGGGTTTTGTAATGCTGCTGCTATAATTTGGAATAGGTGGGTATAAGGCAGAGCCTTCTCTTTACATTTTAAAGGATTTACTTTTGTCCTTTTCTTTGTAGATGGTGATGTGATGAGTACCAGCTTTGGCGCTACACAGTGAGTTCACAGATGATGGAAGCAGTGGTGTGCAAAGATGCTATACATGGAGAGCTCAAGGTGGCAACAGTTATTGGCTGAAATTACTGGAGGGCAGAAGGCATCATACTGTGGCTTGAAAGGGGATCTGAAAGGTAATGTTTTTGATAGATTTGATGTTTTGCCACCTGAATGGGGCTCAAAGAAGGTCTGAGTAATCATCTTATTAAGACATATTAGAGCTCTGTGTTCAATAAGTGGGAGCTGATTATTGCATTGGTATAGGGGGCAAGTAAGGAAGAGGTAGGTGGTGGGGTCCAAGGGGGTAATGGCTGGGTTTGGTTATGGAGAGTGGGGGATCCCATGGGATGAGTAGTCACGACATTCATAGGAGTGCAGGGCTTATTAGGTTAAACCCCGGTGGCTCTTGCAAGCCAGTGAGGTTCAACCCTTGCTTTCTTAAGAACTTTGGGGTGGTTGTATTTACTCATTCAGTGGTTGAACCATAGTTAGGGGGAGGACTGATGAGGTGTTTGATAGGATGCTGGAGTTTGTTCTAAAGGGTGGTGTCTTTGGGGTGACAAATTTGTCCCTTGAGTACTTATTGTTAATGTTACATAACAGGTTAAGGTTTTACAGAATACCACAAGGATCATTTCACTTGGTGTTTGGGTCAGTTTTATGAGTAGAGTTTTAAGAAGCATGGTAGATAGGCAGTTGGTGGGGTAGTTTTAAAACTGGGTGCATTGTTACAGGGGAGTTGGGAGGTTTAAATGAAGCTTAGTTGCAGCGTAAGGCTGCGGTAGGCCAGGTCTTAATTGTCTACTAGTGGTATAGGTAATAAGGAAAGAGCTCTCCAGGGGAAAGGCCAGGGCCAAACAGGGGTAAAGAATGGTTTGGTAATGAGTGAATTGAGGGTGTTTATGGCTAGTTATGTAGAGTATTTTGTTGCTGGGCATAGGCAGGTTTTCAGGAACTAGGTCAAGGGGTGCTGGCTGCTTTCGGTCAGCTAAGGTAGGACATTAAAGTTGGAGTTAGACTGTTCCCTACAGTAATGGAGTTGTTGCACATATAGAGTTGGGTAGTGGGTGGGCTAAAGTGATATGCTACAGTTAACAGGGTCTTGGGTGTGAGTCTTGCTACTAGTTTGACTGGGTGCCAACTTGAGTTCAAGGGGTTATAGTTTGTGGTTTTGTTGTGGTTATAGGCTGTCAATATGTTCAGGTTGAGCCCGGATTTCAGCTTTGAAGTCAGTGGGCTAAAGTGTATGTTCTCTCGGTATGGATGTTCTGATGTTACAACGGGGTCATGGTAATTCTGCTTTATTTACTTTCATTGGGGTGTGTTTCAGTGATGACATGGCAAAGGGGTTTATGATAGGGTTCTAGGGTGCTTTACAGATGATGGGTACACCAAATGATGTTTAGCTTGATCCTTCCCTTTATGGGAAGTGGATTGAACAATTTTGGGTAGAAGGGAGGGGGAACAGCCTGGTCAGGCTGATTGGCAGAGAAAAGGGATAGACTTTCCCTCTTCTGTTCCCCCTTGGTGGCTGGATGTTCATTTCTGGGGAAAGGAAATGAGTAGTTGGAGGAAGCTTGCTGAATAAATAAGTAAGCTGAGGTAAGGATGCTGCTTATTTGGTCAAACGTAATTCAATGGATGGTGTATGAAGTGAGATGGGACACTGCTTCATAAGTAAAGTAAGCAAGCAGAGGTATGGACCCTGCTTGTTGGGCAGGGTAAGTAGGTATGCTGCCCTGATTAACATTGCAATGAATGCTGTATGAAGTGAGATGGGACGCTGCTTCATAAATAAAGTAAGTGAGTAGAGGTATGGACGCTGCTTACTGGGGCAGCGTGAGTAGGTACGCTGCCCTTATTAACATTACAAGGATGTTTTGCTGTATTTAGAATCAATTATATCATGGAATAGTTGTAATTAATAAAGTTGGTGATCAAAGCTAGGTTATGGAAATTTAATAAAGGTCGTCAAATGTCATTTGGTGTGATGTATGTTATTGAAGGGGACCGCAACAACTGATTATTGTTATTAAATCTGTTGCAGCCACAAGGATGCTAATGAATAATAATAATATATGTGTGTGTGTGTGTGTGTGTGTGTGTGTGTGTGTGTGTGTGTGTGTGTGTGTGTGTGTGTGTGTGTGTGTCCTTGTATGTGTGTGTGTGTGTGTATATATGTCTATATCTATATCTATCTATATATATATATATATGTATATATATATCTATATATATATATATATATATATATATATATATATATATATATATATATATATATAGATATATATATATATATATATATATAAAATGTATTTATTTTTTCAGAAAGCATGTCACAACCAGAAGAATTTAAATCATACTGGTAACACATTGCTTCATAGACTGAAGTGCTATTTGGGGAACTGGGACATTTTATTATTAGCCAACAAGATGAAGTCTTATGTTACAGATGCTGTGTCTGAAGACAGTGATGCACCTTCAAAGAAAACAAAGCTTAATAATCAGAGGGCACTTTGGAATCTGTGAATGCTGTGCAGCCTATTCTGATTTAACAAGGTAAATGTGTCCATCCAGACCACCCTAAAGAGGATAGGTCACATGACTAGAATAGGAGTTTTCAGGAGGTTGTTTTATTTGCATTGCCTTGGAAAGGTAAGGCCAAATTGTTTGATTTCTTTATTGAAAAAAAGTTACATAGTTCCCAAAAAAGTACCATCCTTAGGGTATTACAAAGGCAGCCGGGCAAAGAAAAATTTCATTTTATCAATTTATAATGGCTTACAAAAACACTAGTTCAAGCAGGACCAATACTAAAGCTGTTAAGGATAGCAATGTCAGGGGGTATGTTGTTCAAAGAGGAAGGTGTGGTATCCCAGTAGTCTCCATTATGGATAGCATTCCTAATACTATTAAAGAGAGAATTTGTCATGCTGAATAGGTCATTGTTTTAGATCTTGGTTAATGCTGATGGTATTTAGCACATTTTATATTCTAAAGGGGAGAAATATAAAGTTTTTTGCTTTGGATTTAGCTGTTCTGGGAAAAAGGTACTTGGATAAGTTTAGGCCCAGGAACTGGGATAATTGTGTTGATGGATTTATTCACTAGATTATAGTGGTTATTAAAAAAGACCAACAACAGACTTTGCCATTGCTTGCATACTGTTTGACCCTACAGGATGTTCAGTTCCTGAAGGGGTGGAGGGGGGGTGGAGACTGCTTGGCTTTGGTATGACCAGAAACTTCATAACCTAAAAATGATTAACAAGATCCTTAAGTGGGGAGGAACATCATGCAGGTACCTGGTTGAAAAATACGATAACCAAGATTAGCTACTCATGCAGTATTGATGATCAGGGTGCTAAGCTGAGGTCCAGCCATTGTGCCCATGCCTACTCATGTTGTAAGAAGAGAAATCCAGCAACCAACAGAGTAAAGAAAGACAGGTGTATAGCAAACTGGCAATTGGGGAAATGAGAAACATCTATATTTCCTATACATACAACCAGCAAGGGTTAGTAGATCCTTTTGAGGATTTGCAGATATCCACATTTTGTCAGCTAGCTGCAGAAGCTCTAAAGGATATCTATCCCACCACAGCTTTAGATGACTGGAGAAAAGTAGCTTACCTGTTGTCATCCATATCGTGGGTGGCTAGTACCAAGAAAGTGTATGGGGTGGCACTACAGTTGTTCTAGACTTTTCACAGGATCTTACATCAGGAACAGAAGAACTAGTCCCTTCATCTGTTTATCTACTATATAGTTTCTGGGTGTTCTTATACATGGCAGTCAAGCCTAAAAAAATGCATTTGTCAGCCCTAAGCTTTTATCCAGATTGTCGGGTCTGCCTGATTATATGCCATGCTGGATCAATGGCAGAATACTAAATGATGGTGAAAGGCTAAGAAATTATTTTAGGACTCCATGTTACCGATTAGCAGGAATTTGTTGTGTATTATTATGAAGGGAGTTAACTCAGCAGTTCTTGATTGTCACACATGTACTTTATGGGCTACTTTACTAGTTTGGCTCTACATGGGTACTCTTTGAGCTTTTGTTTTCTTTATGTTGGTGAGGTGGAACTCTGGTGCATGAGTCCTTTCTGGTATAGATTTCTAGGCCCAGAACCTACCAGAAGGATGTGATTCAGCATGTTACATTGGACAGAGCAACCCTCTACCTTTTCAGTGGTTTGTGACTTTTCAGGGTTTGGTTCACAGTCGTTCCTTGCATGAGTTAGTCTTCAGGTTTCACAGCAGGATACCTATGATGCCTTGAGATTTTGGGAAACTTTTGCAGAAGGCTTGAACAATCCAATATTTTCTGTCTTTAGCTTATTCTTTCCATTTATTTTGTATATGTAGGGCTTCGGATTTCACATTGGGGGGGGGGGGTCAATCAGTGGAGGTAATCAAAAGAGTGCTAGATGGTCTTCCAGAGCACTTTTACTTATATTACATAATTTTCTTGAAAATATTTAGGGCTGATTGTTTAATTGGTTGTTTTAAATTTTCAGTTTTCAGACATATCTTAATTGTGAGTCCATTTTTTATTGCATGAGCAGCACATAGAAAAGTGGTTTGACCAAGTGATCTAAATCTTAGCCTTGATCCTGGGTCTTGTGAAGTAAAATATGGAAAGGTTTCTCTGATATGTCATTGGACCTCTTGTTGCCAGCATTAAATCAACTTAGTCATCAAGTAGGCCAACTATATATTTTGATGACTCAGTCTGATTTATTTATTTTATTTATTTATTTATTGTTTGTTAACCAGGTAAGTCCAGATGGGCTTGTGGCCCCTTTTCAGTGGAGACCCGAGGAGAAAAGCTCCAGTACATAGTAAAACAACATTATGTAAAACAACATTATTGTAAAACACACACTGGATGTCACAAAAAATTACAAGTTGCAAAGTTACAAAAAAGGAAAACACTAAATAAAGAAAAAAGTACTTGACCAACATCACAGTAGACAGAATAGGTTACATAGTAATGATCAGTACAAAGGTATCAATTTTACACTAAAGTATATGCTACATTACATTTAGGAGGATGACGTTATAAGGGTATGTGCAAGATAGGGCAGAGGCCAGCATGCATACATTTTCTGGAAAGCTTATAACATGAGAATTTTTTTTTTTTTTTTTTTTTTTTTTTTTAGTTGGGAGCATGTGAAGGGCATTCCCATCTGGAGGACAGATGGGAGAGAAGTGTGGATTTGAAATTGTTATGGTCAGGTAAATTATGTAGTGATGAAGGTAGAGAGTTCCACAGTTTGGCTATGGTGTGGGATAGTAGTAACTGGCCAGGTGGATGTAAGGGTTTGTGCACTTGTAAGAGGTTTTGACCTTTGGATCTCAAGGAGCGGCTGGGTGTGTAGGGTATTAGACATTTGGCGAGAGATGGAAATAACATTGGCAGAGTTTTTCCAAAATGCCATTTAGTATCTTGAATGTTAAGTGATTTTTTTTAGCAGTGAAGCAGTGCCTTACAAATGTCACAATAATGTCATCATTTATTATATCCAAGCTGATTTGGTGTGGAGCTATAGAGTCAGCTTGGAAATGGATAAACCACTGGGTGGCCAGGGTAGCCAACTGTTTTTTTTCCATCACTGATCACAGGTCATTTTCTGATAGATAACCCACTTGGTATTATGCAGATGAACTTCATCTTTCTGATGCTGACTGGGACTTATTTGACTTGCATTCATCATCCTTTTTACAAGATCTATTATCTTCAATTGATATAAATAAAGAAACTTGTTATATTTCCGGCTCCCCCATTCTTGTACGTTACTCTTTGCATCACAAACACCAGCCTCATGAGGACTGGATTGGATACTGGAATCTTCTGTTGGTTTCTGCTGGTCCACAGTGCACAACTGTAAAACAAGAGGAGGACAGGCAGTGCAAGTTGCAGCTTGGTGGGCCTGGCTGTCTGGCTTCCTTGCATCCCACCCCTATTTTCATTCTTCCCTTCTTTTCATGGTCCAGTCAATGATGTGTTGAGTGAGGGGTTTGTACTGCTTCTATAAACTAGTAATTCACTGATGACGAATGATTTTCTAAATTATCTGTCATCTGTTAATCAAAAGCAATATATTTACACTTATTTTGTAATCTTTCCATATCATCTGTCACTGATTTAGATTTTTTGCAAGGTACTAGTCATTGCATCTAATATGGCTTCTGCACAGAAATTAGTCATTTATTAGTGCAAGTCCTGATAGTTCCAAAAATAAATGTGACTCAAGTAAAATGCCAACACTTTCTGAATCTTTCTGTATACTTTTCAAACATTTCACAATTTGGAGCTCTGTGCCACTACTCATACCTCTACCACATGTATGTAGCAATTCTGATATGAGTGTACCTCAAAGTATGAAGAATACTCTGAGGTAATTCAATGTATATATACTAAATGATGCTGTTGTACCTCAGTGTATGCTGAGTACTAGATAAATCAATCTCAGTTAATATGTACTGTCTTATTTGGACTTGTAGTTGCTCACCTATGTAGAACACAGTTACTCTCCAGAATTACATACCAGTCATGAATTTAATGTTATCAACCCTATACAGTGTGTTCTGAGCATTTCAGAACTAGTAATGTCTGTATTTCTACATAATTTTTCCATTCAGAAGGTTATTTATATGTATACCTGAAATACTTTAGCCTTTGTTGCATTTATTTCAAATTTCACCCTTTTCTTATTTGTAGTGCACATGTATTTATCTGTTGGGGTCTTATTCACATTTTCTGCATTATATGCTTTATATTTAATTCATTTATTCATTTCTTAACATGTACTTTATTCTAATTACAGTCTCAGGGTTACAATTACCTGTCTAGCCACTCAGAGTGAGTATGGATAGGAGAAATCCTAAGGCTTATTTAGGATAGGACACTACCCAATCTCAGGATACATATACATAAGTACACACACACACACACACGCACACACGCACACACATATTCCCACTTTCCATATAACTCTTTAGATAATTTGGAGGACCACCGGTTCACATAGAGCCTTCTGTTGGGATATGAGAGGAAACATGAGGACTTGGAAAAAAACTAACACACATTTGGAAAAGAGCACTGCACAGGAAGCACTTTGGACAAGAACTGAAACAAAAAACTTAGTTGTGATGTTGGTAATGCATCAGTGTTACTACTGCACTACTGTTCCATTTTTCACTGTGTGTGTGTGTGTGTGTGTGTGTGTGTGTGTGTGTGTGTGTGTGTGTGTGTGTGTGTGTGTGTAGCATTAAAAATGTGTTGCTTATTTTAACATAATGAATTCGTGCCATACACTTGGTATATACCTTTTCCAGCTTTTCACTGTCACAGCGTTTATATTTCTGATCTCTCTATAGTTTAATAGTTGTGTTCTGTTCAATTAGTGAAATGTTATGAGTTTGTTTTGTATGTTCTACTGCATCTGTTATTTTATAGCTTCTTATGTCATGTTAACTTATGGGTCTGTCAGGTGTTATTGTGCTGTACTTAAAATTTCATTTTGTTTGATAAGCTTAGTTTTCTATATGGTCTACTGAAATGATTCATTTATGTATTTTCTATCCCTCCCACTACCAAAGTAACTTTCTTCATATTTTCCACATATTTTGTCATACAATCATGTCACCTGAGTCTATAGTATTTCCACACTACTGAACTATGCATTGCATGCATATTTCTCACTTTTTATGGTGAAATTATTGCTAGAATGTGATTTGTGCAGTTAGTGTGGCTGCCTTATATGTTGAACTTTTTGTAGCGACTGTATTGTTCACCTTAAATTCTGCTCTGCAAAATTCCTTCCATGAGCACTTCACACCTTGTAGTGAACTGATGCATGCTTCTCAGAAACAATACTCTATACACAATTGACAATACACCTAATGCTGCATTTAATCTGCTACTCAGAAAATAGAAAGACATTGGGCAGGATTCACGATGGCTTGCACGGAGTCTAAGAGTAGTGTAAGACTCCATGCAGCCATCGCGATCCAGGAATAGCCAGATTGTGCGTGTAAGAGAGCACCAAAAACGGCTCTTACACGGGCAGGGCGTGGATATGCTAATTACCTCACTTGCAGCCAAAAGGCATGCAAATGAGGTAAATTTGCGATCCAGGAAGCAGAAACCTGCCCGTGTAAGAGCCGTGTTATCTGCAGAAATGTACTCAGTTGATAACTGAGTACCGTTCTGAAAATAACACAATGAAGCGATGTCAGCTCCAAATAAAGGTTGCAAATGTCGCAGGCAGCATGCCAATGGCCAAATATGTGGCCACTGGCAACGTACCCCGATGCAAACATGAAATAAAAATATTAAACTTAGCGCAGCATCGTGCAAACCAGCTGCGTTATAAAAAAACAAAAAATAAAAATATTAAATCCACAAATGTGGGTTTATGCAAAGCATGAGTATACAATGGAAGGGAATAGCAGGGTAAAACAACATGGCCACCGAGTAGGAGTTGCTAAGGGGGGAAGCGGAGTGTAAGACATTTAACTAAGCATTAGTAGGCAATCCTATGTAAATGAGTGGTAGGATAGTGAATCGCACTGTTACATAGAAAATGAGCACAATCCATGCAGTGTAGGAGTAGGATAAGGGGGAGTAACAGAGTAGGAGATAGGTGACATCACAGGGGGGAATGTATGAAAGGAATGCAGCTCATTGGAGCACAGTGGCATGTGAAAGCTGTCAGTCACACATCATGGAAAGAGGAGTGTCAACAAGTAGGCATGGGAAAGCCAAGAAATGGAAGGTGTACACGATGGATAACACCAAAGTTTCTTGCTGGGCGTGCATGCGCGCATGTGCACGCTGGTAGGCACGAGTAAAACAGAGTGCACGCGTGTAAGCGTGAGTGCACGCGTTTAAGGCAGAATACGCATGTAAGAGCCTGTTTAAACAGCTGTATGCTTGTTTGCGCTGGTGTGCATGCGTTTTAACCCGAATAAGCAGATTCTAGTCCGTCTAAGCATGTGTGCGCACGTGTTAGCCACTGTGAGCGTGTTTATGCTGGTATGCACATTGCTCCCCCCCCTGAGGAAACAGAATGGAAAAAGGAAGCATGGGAAATAGTAGGAAGCTAGCAGAAATTACTGGCAGAGCTAGCAGGTGAAAACAATCAGAAGCAGGCAATTACACAGGAAGAACAGTAGCCCAGCCCAGCACCTAAAACACTGCAAACAGTGCAGAATGTTTCTCTCAAGAGACACTGCAACAGAGGAGTAAGCTACTAGAAGTGAAAACTGAAAAAGCTTCACTCAGACCAAAAATGCTAAGGGCTGCCATAGCTGTTATAAGGAGACATATGCAATTTGTTGAGGGTGGTGACTATGCAAATGCTGCCAGACAACCCACAGTGAGGAGACGGAGAAGAGTGTACAGGCCCAGGGTCACCTACCAGGGGTTACATGAGCTGGAGATAGTGGAGCGCTATAGAGTGGACAGAGACCTCCTGCAGCAAATTGTTGAGCTGTGCAGGCCACGCCTCACACACAGAACCAACAGAGGGGAACCCATCCCAGTGGAAACCAAGGTATGTGTTGGCCTAAGAATACTAGCAACAGGTACCTTCCAGAGACCAACTGGTGATATGATGGGGATATCACAGGCATCAGCATCCAGGGTACTGCACCAGTTCCTGGACACCATGTCAGCACCTGTCAGTGAGCATGTATATTTCCCCAATTCCCGTGAGGTATTGGCCAGCAATATGTGTCTCTTCCAGCAAATAGCGGAATACTCTGAGGTAGTGGGTGCAATAGACTGCACGCATATACGTATCAAACCACCAGCCGGTGAGCGGGGTAGGGCCTACATTAACCGCAAGGGCTTCCCCTCCATCAACTGCCAGGTCGTGTGTGATGCCCAGGGCATAATAATGAATGTGTGTGCTGGCTGCCCTGGAAGCTACCACGATTCACATATCTGGCATCTGACGCAGCTGTACCAGACATTTGCCAATGGGGACATCCCACGTGGTCACTCAGTGGGGGATGCTGGCTATGCACTGGAGCCGTGGCTGATGACACCCATCAGAAATGCACACAGACCTAACAAGAACGCCATAATGAGGAACAGGCACAAACACGAAATGTAATTGAGCGTGTGTTTGGGCTGCTCAAGTCATGGTTCCAGTGCCTGGACACATCTGGTGGAGCCTTGCAGTACTCACCAACTACATGTACCGAAATTGTCATGGTATGTGCTATGCTGCATAATATGATTCTACGAAAACAGCTGCAGCAGGACCAGCATAGGGCTGGGCCAAACAGCCCCCCACCATTGCCAAGCCAATCACAGGCAGAGCATGACTCAGAGGAGGAACAACCTGAGCCTGCCCCAGTAGGCAGAAGGAGGCATGCCCAGTATGCCTTGGCCTTGGCAAAGCGGCAATGCATAGCACATACACTGGTTCAGTAGGAACCCAGGAAATTATACCTCTTTCTGACTCACACATATAGTAAAATGGATGCCTAAGTTGACACAACCTGCTATCAAACATGTACAGGGAGTGTAGTATGTGCATCCAACATAGACAGCCCTGCAGCACCACCTGAGGCATGATTGCCATGTGTTAAGCAATGTAACACCATGTAGTATATGCAAACATGATGACCCTGACTAACATCCTACCCTCACCAAGCATGATGCCAGAATATGAAGACGAGATGATCAATTACAATAATTGGCTTAAGTATTGCCAGTAGTCAAGGGGGATCCAATGTGTGCCAGCCTGGGATGACATGCTGAGCAAGGCACGATGCTCCACCTCCATAGGTATCACAAGGGATAAGAACCTATATGTAATGCTACCCAATGCCAGATGTCCAAACTGAAAGATGCATGCAGTCTAAACTCCCCTCAGCATGGAGAATATTGATATCTGTCCTGTAACAGAAAACTGGGTTAAGGCTCACAATAACACCCTAACACTACCAAGTTACACCTCATACTGTGCTTTAGAGCCCCAAAACATGGAATAAACTACAAAAGGAGGGTGAGTAGCAATAATTGTCAAGGATAACCACACCCCCATGTTGGTACCACAACAAGAAGCAACATGGATTATCCATGCTCAAGTAACAGTGGCTAAGACTGCCTGCCAGTTTGTAGCCTGCTACAGACTACCCTCCAAATGCCAGGAACTGCACTTGGCCTATGTTGGAACACATGAAAATATCAAGCTCTCCAAACAACATTATATTGGGTGACTGAAAATACTCAAACAGACTGGGAGCACTATCCCAGCACCAACACTCTAGGCCAATGGTTCCTAGAATCCATAAACCAACATGTTCAGGAACAATGTACCACTCCCAGAAGAGGGGTAAGCATACTGGATGTGATAATCAGCAACATGGGTACTCTATGGCCAGATGAGAAGTGTATTCCTCACTGGTAAGATCAGACCATAGAGTAATCACACTGGATATTCACAGCCGGACCACAGTCCCTGTCCAGAAAACCACAGTGAAAAACATGTGTAAAGAAAATGTTGTACTCCTCCAAACTGATGTGGAATCCATTAAAGGGCCTGTGCCTGTGGAAAATATGGGCCTCACCTCAGAACCCTTTATAAATGCATTATATGAATACAGTCAGGAATGCATGGATTATGCAATCCCAAATAAAACCAAGGCCCAATAACATACACACAGGCATCTGGCATGGTGGACCACAGCCATTACCAAACCATGCAAGAGAATGAGGAAGTCACCACATGACAGAGCAAAACCCAAAAAGGGAAGTAATCTCTGATCAGTATTATGGCAATAAAATATGGCCAGTCATAAAATCCACTAAGGCCAGCTACAACAAGTTAAATATGTGAATCTTGGGCAATGTTACACCTGCCCCATGTACACAGACAGCCCCCTCCACCCCCCAAGAAATACAAATATATGTGAGAGATGCAAGCACATCTCCAAACTGGAGGCTGAGCTCTCTCAACTCAGTACTGTCTAAGGAGGAGAAGGTAACCACACACACCACAAACCCACTCACATAGACCTATCACAACTGCAAACCAAATACATAAACGCACAAAAACATTCCTGGAGGCTCTAATTAAAAAATACCAAATCAAGAGAGGCCTCCAAAGCAGACACCCAAGCAACCACTACCCCCAAACATAGCACATGCAACACATAGCACACAAAGTTGGTGTGCCAAACAGTCACAGCCCGTAAGGACAAACAACATGCCCGATACACTTGTAATAGGTGACGCCATAGTCAGACACACTGATGTCCCGCTCACCAGACTGAACAAGAAAAAGGGTACAGTAAGCTGCCTGTAGGTTGCTACAATCTGCCACATAACACAATCATGCAGGTCACTCCAAAGCAAGTATAAATATGACTCAGTCATTGTCCATGCTAGTGTGAATGACCTGAGACGTACCTCCCTGGACTACATGTAAAGAGACATAGAGGAGCTCTCCAATTATGTAGGCCAGGACTGTATGACGCTGACCCTGATCAGCATCCTACCCCCATGAAGAATGATGCCACAGTACAAACACAGAATGATCAGCTTTAACAATTGGCTCAATTACTGGTGTCAATCCAAGGGGATACAATGTGTCCCTGCTTGGGATGTCATGCTTGACAAGCCACACTGCTTTGCCAGGGATGGCTTGCACCTGTCACCCCTGTGTGTCTGGATATTGGCTAAGGCTCTTGCCACCTCCATAGTGCCTTTTGTATGCAAGGCTGAAAAGACAAACCCACCTCCCCAGAAAACATAAGTGGAAAAAACATGAGGGTAATGCTGCTCAATGCCAGATGTCTGCACGTTCTCGAGGCCCTCCCCAGTATGGAGAACATCGATGTCTGTGCAGTGATGGAAACCTGCATCAAGGCTCCTGAGAGCACCCTAGCACTACCAGGTTATACCTCAAATCATGCTTTTCGGCCCCAAAACCTGGACCAAACCACAAAAGAAGGGGGAGTATCCATATTCAACAAAGATACCCACACGTCCAGGTTACTGACAATGCACGAAGCATCAGAGACCATCCTTGTGCAACTAACTGTAGGCAAAACTGCTGTACAGTTTGTAGCATGCTACAGACCACCCTCTCAGACCCAGGAACACCACTCAGCCTCCCTGAAGACACTAGAGAGTATGAATGTCACCCCAAATACCAAACAAGGTACTCACAAATCACCACATAGGTGGTAATCCATTACGTATGGAAGAAGTAATCAGGGACCTAGGGACACAAATGCACAGTAACCCCACATGCAACACTCACTTTGCCAACATGGCTAGGAAGACCACCTATATTGGCCACCTTATCATGAAAGGAGTCACATCTACATCAAGAGAGGTCATTGTGCCCCTATATTCTTCCCTTATCAGGTCCATAAGTGAGTACAATGCCCCATTTGGGATGTACCGTACCTGACAACTGCAGCAGTTAGAAAGACCTCAAAAGTACCTCACCAAGAGGATAAAGGGTGTCAAACATTCATCATATGCTGCCTGGATGACAACACCCCAGCTGTATGCAGTCACATACTGCATACTCAGAGACGATATATGCCCGATATACAAGGTCATGTTCAATACAGAATTGATGGACATGCTCCACCTCAGAAAATCCAAAGCCATTAGAGCCGTGAGAGCAACAGGTGTCAACCTCAACACATAAATAAATCGGATGTGCTGTAGGGACAGATTCCTAACCCAGAGGCTTCCTACACTCTGGAACAGAACCCACTCCATGTTAGGCAGAGACCCTCACTGACTCTCTTCAACAGGAATCTTGCCAAGTGGATGGGAGAGCGTAGATTTACACTGGGGGTCTTCAGTGTGTCACATCTAGAGAGAGGCACAGTAAAGTAAACCCTAAATGGCCATAATATTCACATAGCAAGGGGTGGCGGAAGCCACACACACTCTGGCTAGGCTGATAAATGCCCTAGGGCAGATAGCCCAGTATGAACCTATGAACCTATGGAGATACAAATTGTACAGAACACTAAGGATAATCACAAGGCTGTCTTAACTGATGGTAGGAACCTTGTTGGGAATTCACAGATATGCTCTGAATTACCAAATATTACAAACAATACACCAAACCCACACACATTGCCAACATCCAACCTGACAGGTTCAGTGCAACCCCCCCCCCCAAAAAAAAATGACAAATATCTATCCCAGCAAAGTGCTGGCCCCCTGACATTGCAGATGCTGAGGTAACAGGCAGCATCTTCAAAGTAAGACACACAGCATCAATGGTATGACATGGTGTCCTGGGCTGTGTCCAACATGAACTCCAAGAAGAATGGAATGCCAAATAACACTACTGCTCAATTTCAGCCTTACCACAGGATATGTACCCAAAGAGCAGTGTACAGCAACAGTGGTCCCTCTCCACAAAGGTGGTGCCTCAATGGATACTGCAAACTATCACCCCAGAATCCTGACAAGCTTGGCCTGCAAAGCTATGGAAAGGATCATCATGGACCTCAGAAATAAAGATATTGGGGACCTACAGACACTGGACCCTACCCAGCGTGGCTTTCTTAAGGGCAGATCCTGCCCCTTAAACATGTCTGACTCATTTGAAACAGTCATCAAGGCCATTGATGAGGGGAATGTGGTCCACACAGCCTATCTGGACCTTGCAAAAGCCTTCCATACAATACCCCATGTGTTTATTATAGATAAGCTCACCAGCTTAAATAAAAACCCCTATGCCAGTAGATGGGTTGCAAACCAGCCCAAGGACAGAACTGACATGGTCAGACATGCTGCAGCCATGTCAGACTACAAACCAGCTACAACTGGCATCCCAGAAGGCTCAGTCATGGGACCTCCCTTGCATGGTATATATTTCCCATAAGTACAGGCCAACATGGAAGGACTGTGTCTGAACAAGTTTGCAGAGGACTACAAACTGGGCACCTTATCTGACCCTCCAGCTGACACAAGCATCCTACAAAAGGGCCACATAGAAACAGACAACTGGTGCCAGAGCCATGTCATCAAGCTAATTGCAGAAAAGTGTATAGTCATCCCCTGTGGATAAACAGTAAGTGCCCACCAATTACCACATAGGTGTTAACCCATTAAGTACTTTAGAAGTAATAAGAGACATGGGGACACAATTTGATAGATATCTTGCATTTGACAACCATGTGGCTGTAGTGGTTACAGAAACATACCATATACCCACCTAATCATGAAGGTAGTTAGATCTAGATCAGGGGAGGTCATCGTGCCTCTTCAGTCATCCTTCATCAGCCTCACAATTGAGTACAATGGCCCCTGTGAGGTGTACCTCAGCAGACACCTCCAGCAACTGGAAAGACCGCAAAAGTACCCCACCAGGAGGATCAAAGAGCTCAAACAGATGCCATGTGTTGCCTGATTAAACAAACCGCAGCTCCACACAGTGCCATACTGCCTGCCCAGAGGCAATCTGGGCCTGATTTATAAAGCATGTCCAAGCTGGAATCAATGAGCATGCTGCACCTTGTACAATCTGAATGCCAGTGAGCTATGCACATGAGAGACCTGAACCCCAGCACTGACTTACATAGGACATGCTGTAGTGATTGATCCATAACCCAGAAGCTCACTCCACTCTTGAGTAAACTCCCAGTACAGGTTAGCCAGAGAGTCCCTCATTGACTCTCCTCAACAGGAATCATGATGAATGGATGGGAGATGGTAGGTTTACCCTGGGTATCACTGTTATGTCACGGGTAGACAGAGGCACATTATACTAACCTTGAAATATGTGATGTCAAATTCCAGTTACACTGTGTGTTGAAGGACAAACACACTCTCTGACTAGCAGTAGAAATGGCCTAGGGCACATCGCTAGTGTTTGTCAATGTCCACCCAAGTTGTGGAATACACTACCAATGTTGGACAAGCCTGGTGTAAGTAGTCCATATCCGAACAAAATGCAGCATGGTCATATGTGCACAACTGGCCCTTAACCAGTCTGGTGTGCTCACTATGAATATTGAAAGCAGTGATAGGACAGAAACCCAGGATACTGTCCACCACAGTGAAAGTACTGAACCAGTACACTATACAATATTACAGTGTATGGTCATTATGAAAGGATGTTGACAACTGTATGCAAACTATCCCATGGAAACCCTGCAGGCACAGTATAATCCCTGTCGGGTTCAGACACAAAGAAGTTGGGCAGTATGTACACAACATGACTCCCAACACACAACTATAAATGTGAAATACTGTGGAAGTTCACACACACCCACAAATGTGGTGGACTGAAGATCTCAACATATGGAAAGCACACACTGGGCATGCTCACACACTTTGATAAATGAGACATATGTCAGGCAACAAGCTATGGAATATGCCTGAACTGGGCATGCTCACACACTTCCATGTCTCAGTTTAGCAGTTGGCCACACATATGTGGTATATGTATGTGTTAAACCAGGAACCAACCACAAGACAGCAATCTGCCCAGTGCACACAGTTAAATGACTACAGAGACATAAGTTAAATAGTGGATCTCACACATATTCAAACATCTTCGACAGATACACAAGTTGTACATAGAAACAGGGGAAAGCTATGGCAATAAAGACCTGCAAACAGTTTATCAGCAACAAATATTGTGCAGCTGAAAATTAAACATATGAGTGTAGAGGTCAATACTAGGCTGTTTGCCCTAGGGAATACAAGCTTAGTCAGACTGTGCTTGGCATCTGCCCCCCAGTACAGTAGGCTACTGTGCCTCTGTAAAGTAGGTCACAGAAGGCACCATGTACGGCTAGTGTGCTGTACCTCCGTCAAGCAGGGATACAGTGGAGATCCCAGGGGTTGAATTTGCAATATCACATCCATGTTTGAATCCTGCAAATGCTAAGTGTGTGTGTGTTTGCGTGAGGGGGGGGGGGTTAGTGCGTGTGCAATTCTGTGCGAAAGAAATATCCCTTTTGCCAGCTACAACAACACACTGCATGATGCACATTCCTCATTCTAAACACTGATGATGTCAGCACCCTATAAGTACAGCAGGAGAAGAAAAACCTCCCAGTAATGTGAATAGCACGCTCTGCTAATGCATTTCTTTCAAGTGTCATAACATAGTTAAGGAGGGGTTTGAATCCTACAAATGCACAGTGTGTGTGTTTGGGTAAGGGGGGTTAGTGTGTGTGCAATTCTGTGTGAAAGAAATGTCCCTTTTGCCAACTACAAGAACACACTGCATGATGCACATTCCTCTTTCTAAACACTGATGATGTCAGCACCCTATAATTACAGCAGGATAAGGGAAACCTCCCCATAATGCGAATAGCACGCTCTGCTAATGTATCTCTTTCAAATGTCATAACATAGTTAGATAGGGGTTTGAATCCTGAATAATGCACAGTTTGGGTGAGGGGGGGTTAGTGTGTGTGAAAGAAATGTCCCTTTTGCCAACTACAAGAACACACTGCATGATGCACATTCCTCTTTCTAAACACTGATGATGTCAGCACCCTATAAGTACAGCAGGAGAAGGGAAACCTCCCAGGAATGCGAATAGTATGCTCTGCTGATGCGTCTCTCTCAAATGTCATAACTAAGTTAGGTAGGGGTTTGAATCTTACAAATGCTATGTGTGTTTTTGTCACACAGTTTGTCCATGTGTGTGGGGTGTTGCTCTTAATATTGTATGACATAGATCATATCAGTAATGTCAATGCACACATGAGGTATGTGTGTGCCACATAGACATATGTACCTGTGACCTGAAATAGTTCCCATGTGTGAAGCCTGCTTCATGTGAATACATGTAATTTGCATTACACAACTTTATGACTGTGGTTTTCTGTTCAGGGGCTGCATTTGGTATGTGAATATACAGTGAGAGTAGTCTATGGTGTCATCTTACCAGCGAGAGATACACGTCTGGTCTGGAGAATATAGTCCACATGTTGGTGATGAACAGGTGCAGCATGTATTCCCCACTTGTGGGAGTGGTAACAAGTCGTTCCATAGCAATTGACTGTATGGATTCTAGAAACTTCTTACCTAGGGTGTTGGAGCTACAGTAATGCTCACAGTCTATGTGTGGGTAAATGAAGCTGCCCAATATATTGTTGTTTGGAGACACCTGCAGATATATATGTCTTCTTAAGTAGGCCAAGTGTGTTACCTGGGTTTGGGAGTGTGGTGTGTGCCAGGCTATGAACTGGATGGCAGTCTTACCCACTGTTAGTTGCACATGGATATTCTCTGATGCTTCGTGCTGTGCCACTGACCTGGAGGTGTGTGTATCTTTGATGAATATTGATACTCCCCCTCCTGTTCTGTTTTGGTGCAAGTTATGTGGCCGACAAGCATGGTATGAGGTATAACCTGCCAGTGCTGGGGTGCTTTTGAGGGCCTTGAACCAGGATTCTGTTACTGCACAGATATTTATGTTCTCCATGCTAAGGACAGTTTCCAGTGCATGCATCTTGACGTTTACACTGCTGGCGTTGAGTAGCATTACTATTAGTTTCCTATCTCTTGTGATACCTATGGAGGTGGTCTTGTCTGTTGAGCCTTGCCTAAAAAGGCACTATGGGTGTATCAGGAGCCTTTGCCAATATCCAACAGCCCATGGGTGACAGGTGCAAGCTGTCCCTAGCATAGCAGTGTGGCTTGTTGAGCATGTCATCCCAGGCTGACAGGCATTGCATCCCCTTTGAATGACACTGAGACATAAACCAATTGTCTGAATTGATCATCTTGTCTACATATTGTGGCATCATTCTTGGTGAGGGTAAGATGCTACTCAAGGTCAGGGTCCTACCAGTCTGGGCCACATGCTCAGAGAGTTCCTCTATGTCTCTCATCATGTAGTCCAGGGAGGTATGTCTCAGGTCATTCACACTGGAATGGACACTGACTGAGTCATATTTGTACATGCCTTGGAGTGACGTGTGTGCTTGTGTTATGTGGCAGATCATAGCGCCCGACAGGCATCTCACCATGACCTTCACCTTGTTCAGCCTAGTGAGTGGTACATCAGTGTACCTGATGATAGAGGCACCCATCACAAGTGTAGCAGGTGTGTTGTTTAGCCTTACATGCTGTGACTGTTCGGCACACTGGCTTTGTGAGCTATGTGTTGCAAGTGTTCTGTTCTGGGGTAGCGGTTGCTTGTGTGTCTGCTTTGGAGGTGTCTACCACATAGGCAGACCTTTATTTAGAGATTCCGAGTATGGTTGTGTGTGTTTATTTGTTTGGATTGCTGTCGTGGTAGGTCTATGTGAGACTGGAATTGTAGTGACCGTGGTTCCCGTCTCCTCCTGACAGGTTTTGCCAGTACTGAGTTGAGAGAGCTTAGCCTGCAGTTTGGATATATGATTGCATCTCCCACATGTGGTGGAATTTGTTGAGAGGAGGAGGGGGTTGACTGTGTAAATGAGGCAGTTGTAACATTGCCTCTAGATTCCCAGATTCACCAGCTGAACCATGGAGGAGATTGACAACTGACCTTTGAACATGCTAGGCTAGTATTGGGAATTCCTTTATAATTAACAACAAAAAGGGCCAATGGGGAACAAGGTACATAAGGTGAGTTTGTGAGGGTGTAGTGGTTTTAATTTGTTAGTGCTGGCATATATAAATGCTTTAGTGAGCAAGTGCCAGGTATCTCAAATGCAATGTGTTACAGGTAACTTAACTGCATAACTGACAAACACTAACTTTCTGTCAAGTGAAACAAGGACATACATACAGTAAGCAATGCACATGTCACTAGGGATTCTCAGAGGTGCTATAAAGCTGCATTTCAGGTGGAATTAGTGTTTTAGGGAAACAAGCAAACAAGCATACAAACAAAGCTACAATCAGCAGGCATGGATCTAGTCTATGCTACAGCAAACAAGGTGTACCAATTTCAGTAAGAAACAGTTCAAATATGCAGGCACTATAAGCCTTTAGCCAGAAATTCCCACCTCAGACGGGCAGAGTCCAGCCTCTCCTCCCACAAGAGTGCAGACCATGAACCTTTGTAATGTGAAATAACTGGCCTGAAGCCCAACTGCTTAAACCAGAACTAATACACATTTATAATGACAGACACTGAGCCCTCAATCAGCATTCACCAACTTAGGTGGCTGTATGCTACCTGTCCTGCCACCACAGTATCCCTGAAATTTAATGAGACTCACCTCCTGTCATAGTTAGTTGTGTGTTTTGGGGCTGTCAAGCATGGTATGAGGTGTACCCAGTAGTGCTAGGGTGCTCTTGGGAGTCTTGAACCTCTTGTACATTACTGCACAGATATCAACATTCTCCATGCAGAGTAGAGGTTGTACTGCATGCATCTTGCGGTTTACATGTCCACCATTGAGTATCATAACTTCCATTTACTTATCCCCTGTGCTACCTATGTAGGTGGCCTTCTGTTTACAGCCTTACCAGCAGAATGCAAAGATGTGCAGACATTACACTATGGTAATTTATAGGGGTGTACCAAACAAAACAATGACAATCATACTGTTAATGGATCAGGCATGCTGGGATATACCCACAATGATATCATTACACCGCACAGTTGACAACATGATAATATCACTACACATGTATGTAGTCACCCTGTGCATCAGCACCATGTTAACCGGTCCTGCATCGATGTTACAGATTGCAGGAGGTGGCACAGTTTCATCATATGCACAGGGTGTGTACTTGGCATGCCTGAGTCTGCCACTGATACAACCAATCGACATGTATGTGTGTGTGTGTGTGTCAGTGAGGGACAACCGTAGAAGATGGGGCAATGTTGATGCAGTGTGTGCGTGTATGTGTTAGCCCTAGGTGTTAGCATTATGCATGTGTGTATGCATGCACACAGTTCCACCTTGTGGCCGTCATATACGGGTGTTTGTGGACAGCCACAGACTGTACCTGCCAGGTCATACAGATCACCGTCTCTGGCCACGGACATAGTACCTGTGCCTGACAGGGGTGCTACGGACAGTATCAGGTACTAAGCCAGACTGGGTACTGTCATCAGAAGCAGTTGGTTGCTGACTAGAGACATGTCCCTGCTGGGACTATCCAGAGCCACGTGCACATGGTCTCCTAGGGCGGTCTGATGACAGCACAGACCCTGCATTGCTGGGGCTGGTACTGGCACAATGTGAGTGGCCGCAGGTTTGTTGTCATCCGCGACGACTGCCAGCTGCTTCTGTTGCTGGAATTCATCCACATCAACACGTCAACCGTCCTGCATTGCCCTGGCTCATGGACATGTAGTTGTGGAACAGATCTAATGTATCCACCCAACGTCTGTCAATGACCTCGGTGAAATTACGGATGGCAGCTGCAACATCATGCATAGTGTCATTCATAGCAGTGCGATGTGCTCTCAGCTCCCTCAGACCCTGTCTGGTGTACCGTTCCATACGTGACTGTGCCTGCATTACAGCCCGGAACATAGCTGAGGTTGAAAGACCTCTGTCGGCACGTCTGACAGGGGCAGTAGAAACACGGATGCTCCCACGAGAATTCCTGGACATCTGCCTGTGTGGTATCATGTCAGGACTCTGGCCATGGCTGCTGTGAGGGGATGCATGTGCCACTGATACCACATTACCCTGGTCAATGCCCACTGTATGCTGTCCATCACCTAGGGATATTGGTGACAATGGATGTATTGGCAGGATGACTTTGCGCATTGATGGGGTTGACAGCTATGTACTGTCGATTGGCTGACTAACAATGGACCCTGGCACACCTCTCTGTGCCATTACACAGGTATCATCATTATCACTATCACCAGCAGCAGATTCAGGTTCCCTGCTGCACACCACCAGAGCAGCACCAGAACTTGTGAGAAGAAGACAGGAAACACAGTTTACAATGTGCACACAATGTTACCACACATGCACACATGCACAAATGCACACATGGGCACATGGGCACATAGGCACATGCTCACATGCACACATGCACACTTCTCAGTACATGAGATACAAACACACAGACACAGACACACCTGCAATCACACACATAGCAATACTATTTTAGGTTATTATTACTATTACTATCATTAGTATTAAAGGAATGTTATTACACACTTACCAGCATGGATTGGCTGCCTTGCTGTTACACCAGAGGGACCTGCACAAATAAGACATTCATTGTCAGTGGGCACAACTGTGCCATTGATACTGTGAGTATGATACAGTTCAGTAGTACAACAGTGGTCTTTCACAGGTCTACTACCAATATTGAGAATATCACTCGCACAATAATTACCAGGATAATAGCTACAAACACAGTACACACCTCACACATACATAAACTACCAGTGTAGAAAACAGTCAAATATAGATATGGCATGTTACCTGCATGCTCCAAGTCCTCCTGCTGGGTGGCTCCAGCCTCCATCATTACACATGTGTGTGGATGTTGTTGTTGGGCTGGAGCCACAACACTTAGGAGGAGCCCCTCCAGTCAGGTGAGGGGGGTGTATAGCCACCCCACCATCTGTGGCAAGCTGTTGCCTGTGGATATCAGACGCACGCTGATGGACATTTCTAATTAAATCACTGCAGTGATGGCGTACCTGCTTATATGTCTAGTTGTGCATGCCTATATCATTTACCCGACGGACAAGGTCTTGCCACAGTGCAGCCCTCTCCTGCTGGTTCTAGCTGGTGCGGGAAAAGAGTGTGGCAAAATCCCGCACCAGGCTCTGGTGTATTTCCTCTTCCTCTACAGCAGAGTATGTGGGATTGCGCTGGTGCACAATTGCCCTGGAAGGAAAAGAAAAATATGTGAGCAAGTGATATGGCACACATAAAACTCTACTGTAGTGATATCACTGAACTGCCATATATAGCATCTGTCTGTCTATTGGGGGATACACATTTGAATGACCACATATTAGTGCTCAGCTGAGAACTCTGTGACAGTGCCTGGCACACTCCATACAACAAACAATTATACTCCAGCAGTCGGCACACTGTTTGAGGTCCAATGCACAGCCTCACACTGGGAGTATGTATCAAGGTAATGTACGGGGAACATTGTCAACCCATGCAATGCATGCAATACACAGTACAAATGTCACTGGTAATGCACCATAGTCTTTGTTGCCTTATACATCAGGCACAGATCACCCCTGAACAGGCAGTATGCCACTGAGTAGAGCTGGAGCTTCATTAACTGGGCAGCATATGGCATCTGTTTGAGTCCTTTGATCCTCGTGGTGAGGTACTTTTGGGGTCTTTCCAGTTGCTGCAGGTGTCTGGTAAGGTACATCCCAAAAGGGGAATTGTACTCAATTATGGGCCTGATGAGGGATGAGTAAAGAGGCATAATGACCTCCCCTGATCTAGATGTGAATCCCTTCATGATTAGGTGGGCTATATAAAATGTTTTTCTGACCACTTTGGCCATGTGGTTGTCAAATGAGAGACTGCTATCAACTTGGGTCCCCAGGTCCCTAATTACTTCTTCTGTACTTAATGGATTGCCACCTATGTGGTAATTTGTGGGCACTTTGTTTTTGCCAAAGGGGATGACTATACACTTTTTGGCATTTAGCTTGAGGCCATGGCTCTGGCACTAGTTGTCTGTTTCTATGAGGCCCTTTTGGAGGATGCTTGTGTTGGCTGGAGAGTCGATTATGGCACCCAGTTTGCAGTCATCTGCGAACTTGGTCAGCCACAGTCCTTCCGTGTTGGCCTGTACCTCCGAGAAATATATACTGAACAAGAGAGGTCCCAGGACTGAGCCTTGTGGGATGCCACTTGTAACTGGTTTGGAGTCTGACATGGCTCCAGCAATTCTAACCATGTAGGTTCTGTCCTTGAGCCAGTTTGCAACCCATCTAGTGACATAGGGGTTTATATTTAAGCTGGTGAGCTTATCTATAATGCCCGAGTGGGGTATTGTATCAAAGGCTTTTGCGAGGTCCAGGTAGGCTGTGTGGACCACCTTCCCCTCATCAATGGCCTTGGTGACTGTTTCAAAGAAATCAACCAGGTTTAAGAGGCAGGATCTGCGCTTAACAAAGCCGAACTGGGTAGGATCCAGTGTCTGTAGGTCCCCAATATCTTTATTTATGAGGTCCATGATGATCCTTTCCATAGCTTTGCAGACCAAGCTAGTCAGGCTTATGGGGCGATAGTTTCCAAGATCCGTTGAGGCACCACCTTTGTGGAGAGTGACCACTGTTGCTGTACGCCACTCTTTGGGTACATATCCTGTAGTAAGGCTGAGATTGAACGGTAGTTTTATGTTTGGGTTTAGCTCTTCTTGGAGTTCATGTAGGATGCAGCCCGGGACACCGTTTGATCCCTTTGATGCTGTTTTATTTGCTTTGGATAGGGTGGCTCTTACCTGAGCATCTGAGATTTCAGGGGGGCAGCACTCTGCTGGGATAGATATTTGCCCTTTTGGTGAGGAGGTGGGGGAGAAGTTTGCGCTGAACCTGTCAGCTAGGATGTTGGCAATGTCTGTTGGTTCGGTGTATTTTTTGTCATTTTCGACTAATTCTGAGCATATCTGAGAATTCCCACCAGGTTCCTAACATAACTATAGAAAGCCTTGTGATTATCCTTAGTGTCCTGTGCAATTTTTCTCTCAAAGCTGGCCTTAGACGATTTTATGAGTGCCCGTAGTTTTTTGCTAATACTGATCAGAGATGCCTTCCCTTTTTGGGATTTTGCTCTATCATTTAGTAGCTTCCTCCTTCTATTGTATAGTTTGTTTATGGCTGGGGTCCACCAGACAGGACGTCTGCCTTTGGAGGATTGGGTCTTGGTTTTATTTGGGACTGCATGATCCATGCATTCCTGAAGGTGTTCATAGAATGCATTTATAAATGATTCTGCAGTCTGGGCCATATTTTCCACAGGCCCGGGGGCTTTGAAGGATTCCACCTTGGTTTTGAGGAGTGTGAAATTTGCTTTAGAGAAGTTTTTCACTGTGGTTTTCTGGGCAGGAGGTGGGGTCGGGATGTGAATATCCAGTGAGATTAGTTTATGGTCTGATCTTACCAGTGAGGTATACACTTCTGGTCTGGAGCATATAGTCCCCATGTTGGTGATGATCAGGTCCAGTATGTTTTACCCTCTTGTGGGAGTGGTAACAAGTTGTTCCATAGCATTTGCGTTTATAAATTCTTGGAACCTTTGAGCTAGGGTGTTGGAGCTAGAGTAATGCTCCCAGTCTATGTTTGGGTAGTTGAAGTCACCCAATATAATGGTGTTTGGAGAGACCTTCATATTTTCCAGTGTTCTCAGGAAGGCCGAGTGGGGTTCCTGGCTTTGGGAGGGTGGTCTGTAGCAGGCTATAAACTGGAAGGCAGTTTTTCCCACTGTTAGTTGCACATGGATAGTCTCTGATGCTTTGTGCAGTGCCACCAACCTGGAGGCGTGGGTATATTTGAAGAATATTGATACTCCCCCTCCTTTTGTGGTTCGGTCCAAGTTTTGGGGCCGAAAAGCATGGTATGAGGTATAACCTGGTAGTGCTGGGGTGCTCTCAGGAGCCTTGAACCAGGTTTCTGTTACTGCACAGATATTGATGTTCTCCATGCTAAGGAGAGTTTTGAGTGCGTGCATCTTGAGGTGTAGACTTCTGGCGTTGAGTAGCATTACTCTTAGTTTCTTATCCCTTGTGATACCTATGGAGGTGGGTTTGTCTTTTGAACCTTGCCTAAAAAAGGCACTATGGGGGTAGCAAGAGCCTTTGCCGATATCCGAAAGCCCAAGGGTGACAGATGCAAGCCGTCCCTAGCGAAGCATCGTGGCTTGTTGAGCATGTCATCCCAGGCTGACAGGCATTGGATCCCCTTTGAATGACACCAATATGTAAGCCAATTGTTGAAATTGATCATCTTGTCTTCATATTGTGGCATCATTCTTGGTGAGGGTAAGATGCTACTCAAGGTCAGGTCAAACCGGCCTGGGCCACATGTTCAGAGAGCTCCTCTATGTCTCTTTTCATGTAGTCCAGGGAGGTACGTCTCAGGTCATTCACACCAGCATAGACAATGACTGAGTCATATTTGTACTTGCCTTGGAGTGACCTGAGTGCTTGTGTTATGTGGCGGATCCTAGCGCCCGACAGGAAGCTCACCGTGACCTTCTCCTTGTTCAGCCTGGTGAGCAGGATGTCAGTGTGCCTGACGATAGAGTCACCTATTACAAGTGTATCAGGTGTGTTGTTTAGCCTTAGGGGCTGTGACTGTTCAGCACACTGGCTTTGTGAGCTATGTTTTGCACATGTTTTGTTTTGGGGTAGCGGTTGCTTGGGTGTCTGCTTTGGAGGTCTCTGCTGCTTAGGCAGATTTCTATTTAGAGCCTCCGAGTATGTTTTTGTGTGTTTATGTGTTTGGTTTGCTGTCGTGGTAGGTTTATGTGAGACTGGAATTGTAGTGAGTGTGGTTTCCTTCTCCTCCTGACTGGTTACACCAGTAATGAGTTGGAATTTGTTGGGAGGAGGAGAGGGTTGTCTGTGTACATGAGGCAGTTGTAACATTGCCTCAAGATTCCCAGATTCACCAGCTGGACCGGAGAGGAGATTGACAACTGACCTTTGGACATGCTGGAATAGTACTGGGAATTCCTTTATAATTGAAAAAAAGGGCCAATGGGGAACAAGGTACTCAAGGGGAGTTTGTGAGGGTGTAGTGCTTTTAATTTTTTAGTGCTGACTTATATAATTGCTTTAGTGAGCAAGTGCCAGGTAAATTAAATGCAGTGTGTTACATGTAACTTAAATGCAAAAACAACAAACAGTAACTTTCTTTTAAGTGAAACAAGGAAATAAGTACAGTAAGTAATGCAGATATCATTAGGGATCCACAGAAGCGCTGAAAAGCCGCATTTTAGGTGGTATAAGCATTTCAGGGAGATAACAAGCAAACAAACAATAAGCATACAAACAAAGCTAGATTCAGCAGGCCTGGATCTAGTATATGCTACAGCAAACAAGGTGCAGCAATTTCAGTCAGAAACAGTTGAAATATGCAGGCACTATAAGCCTTTAACCAGAAATTCCCAGTTCAGAAGGGCAGAGTCCAGCCTCTCCTCCCACAAGAGTGCAGACCACAAACCTTCTTAATGTAAAATAACTGGCCTGAAGCCCAAGTGCTTAAACCAGAACTAATACACTTTTAGAATAACAGACACTGAGCCCTCAAATCAGCAGTTCCCAACTTAGAAGGATGTAAGCTACCTGTCCTGCCACCACAGTGCAGGCCACAAACCTTCCTAATGTAAAACAACTGGTCTGAAGCCCAAGTGCTTAATCCAAAAGACTTAGAATGATAGCTACACTTTAATCAAGTTACTACCAAACAGTAGTAAATACAATTGAATACTTTAAAGAATGCCTGGATTAGTGCTCAAGTTATACAAAACAAAGCTAGATTCAGCAGGCCTGGATCTAGTCTATGCTAGAGCAAACGAGGTGTACCAATTTCAGTAAGAACCAGTTCAAATATGCAGGCACTATAAGCCTTTAACCAGAAATTCCCAGCTCAGAAGGGCAGAGTCCAGCCTCTCCTCCCACAAGATTGCAGACCAGGAACCCTTTTAATGTAAAATAACTGGCCTGAAGCCCAAGTGCTTAAACCAGAATTAATACACTTTTAGAATAACAGACACTGAGCCCTCAATCAGCAGTTCCCAACTTAGAAGGATGTAAGCTACCTGTTTGCCACTACAGTGCAGACCACAAACCTTCCTAATTTTAAACAACTGGTCTGAAGCCCAATATATATATATATATATATATATATATATATATATATATATATATATATATATATATATATATTTAGAGAGAGAGAGGGGGTAAGAGATAGAGAGAGATGTTCATATACATACATATCTGTACACATGCATATCTGTCTGTATATGTGTATGTATCTATATATATCTATATATGTATGTGTCTATTACAAAATATGTGTATATACATATTCTATCCATCTATCTATATATGTTCATAGGTAGGTACTAGGCTATCGGCCCTAGGGCCCATACAAGCCTAGCCAATAAATGTACCCTGGCTTTCGCCACCCAAGAAAGGTATTTTCCTATGCCCCTGTCGAGCAGAGCCACAGACGTGATCCCCGGGGTGAATTCCCCATTTCCCATCCAATCATCAGGATCTTTCTTGAAGAGTGCTAATGAGGAGCTCTGTTTGACATAGATAGGTAGTCTGTTCCAGAGTATGGGAAGTGTCTGGGACAGGACTCTATACCTCCAGCATGTTCTGTTTATTGTGGTGACAAGGTTAAGGTCCCTAGAGCATGTAGCTCAGAGGGATTGGGATTTCTTTATGTGGAGCATGTTCAACAGCTGTAGGTTTGACATAGCTGTGTATGTTAGGCAGAGATCACCCCTGAGTAGGCGATATGCCATGGAGTCAACCTGTAGTTTTTTGAGACGGTCTGCATAGGGCATCTGTTTGAGGCCAGTAATCCTCTTTGTGAGGTATTTCTGTGGTCTTTCCAGTTGTTGTAGTTGTCCTGTGAGGTACATACCAAAAGGGGCATTGTACTCTATTATGAGTCTAATAAGTGATGAGTTGAGGGGAACAATGACCTCTTTTTTCTGGATGGGAATCCTTTTGTGATGAGATGAGCCACATAGGATTTCCCTACCACTGTGGCAATGTGATTATCAAAAGAGAGACTACTGTGCACCTGTGTCCCAAGGTCTATTATCACATTTTTGGCATTAAGTAGACTACCAGCTATCTGGTAGTTCATGGGTACAGAGTTTATACCACGGGGATGACAATACACATTTTGGCATTGAGCTTCAGGCCAAGGCTTAAACACCAGGTATCTGTCTCAGTGAGGGCCTTTTGTAGTTTGCCCACATCATTAGGAGTTGTGATTATGGCTCCTAGGTTGCAGTCATCTGCAAACTTTGTTAGCCACAGACCTTCTGTGTTGGCCTGCACTTTGGAGAAGTAGATACCAAACCGGGGAGGACCCAGGACTGAACCCTGTGGTACTACACTTGTCACTGGTTTGATGTCAGATTTGGAATACGCTACTTTCACAGTGTGGGTTCTGTCCGTGAGCCAGTTGTCAACCCATCTTATGACATAGGGATTTATACCTACTTTAGTGTGCTTATCTATAATTCCAGAATGGGGGATGGTGTTGGGAGGCTTGGCGAGGTCTACATAAGCTGTGTGAACCATTTCACCATCATCTATGGCTTTGGTGACTGCGTCAAAGAAGTCAATCAGGTTTAGGAGACATGATCTGCCTTTTACAAATCCAAACTGAGTAGGGTCCAGAGTTTGGAGATTACCAATGTATTTGTTTACGAGTTCCATGATGGTACATTCCATGGCCTTACAGACCAGGCTCGTCAGGCTAATGGGGCGGTGGTTACCGTGGTCCATCGTGGCTCCCCCTTTGTGGAGTGGGATGTGTTGTGGTGCACCATTTAGTGGCTACAAAGCCTGAGGTGAGGCTATGATTGAATATGGTACCGTGGTAGGGTGCCAGTTCATTCAGTGGTTCATGTAGAACGCAGCCTGGGATATTGTCAGGTCCCATGGATGCTGTGTTCTTGGCTTTGGAGAGTGTGTATTTTACCTGTGCAGCTGTGATTATAGGGACTTTGCATTCTTTCAGTATAGAGATGGGCCCTCTAGGGGTGAGAGGGGTGTAAAGTTAGCACTGAACCTAATGTTGGCAATATCAGTTCTGTATATTTAGTGCCATTATACTGTACCTCAGAGCAGATCTGACTGTTCCCATTTAGATTCTTGACATAGCTATAGAATGCTTTGTGGTTGTCTTTAGAGTCAGTGGCAATTTTGTTTTCGTAACTAGCTTTAGGGGATTTTATGAGGGATCTCAGCTTCTTACTGAGGTTGACCAGGGAGTTCCTCCAGTCATGGGAATTTACTTATTTTTGCAACAGTGTCTTTCTTCTGATGTAGAGTTTGTTTATGGCAGAGGACCACCAGACTGGCTTCCTTTGTCTGGGGGATAACATTTTGGTTCTATTAGGGATAGCATGATCCATGCACTCATGTAAGTGCTTATACAGTGCATTTGTGTAGGATTCAGCAGTCATACCTCTATTGTCCGTCTGCATGAGTGTCATGCAATTTGCCACTTCTGTCTTAAGAAGTGTGACATTGGCTTTTGAGATGTTTGTTACGATGGTGCCCCTAATTGGGGCTGGGGGTGGGATGTGGATGTCTAGGCTGATTACCTTGTGGTTGGATCTCACCAATGAGGAATTGAGGAATTGACCTCTGGTGTGGAACACCGGTTTCCCATGTTGGTGATGACCAAGTCTGGGATATTGCTGCCCCTGGTGGGGGTGTGAATAAGTTAATCCAAGGCATTGGTATTTATGAATTCTAGAAAAACGTTGAGCAATAGAGTTGGTACGGGTGTAGTTTTTCCAGTTAATGGTGGGGTAGGTGAAATCGGCCATTATTAGGGTGTTGGGTTGTACCCAATACTTTCCAGTGTATCATGACATGAGGGGTGTGAATCCTGGGGCATGGTGGGGGGTCTGTAGCAAGCTACAATTTGGATTGCGTTTTTGCCTAGGAGTTAGTTGCAATTGGATACCTCAAATGCATTATGCTGTGCAACTAGCCTGGAGGTGTGGATATCCGTAATGAATATGGACACACCTCCGCCTTTAGTGCTTCTTTCTGGGTTAGGTGGCCAACAGGTGTGGTATGAATTGAAGCCCGGTAATGCAGGGGTGCTCTCTGGAACTTTGCACCAGGTCTCTGTCACTGCACAGATGTCACAGATGTCACTGTTTACAGTGGTGTATTTGTCATTTGAACCTTGCCTGACAAAGGCACTATAGAGGTGGCATGAGTCTTAGCCAGTATCTGGAATCCTGAGGGCGACAGGTGCAGGCCATCTCTGGCAAAGCAATCGGTCATGTCGTCCCAGGCAGACAGATGCTGGATCCCCTTAGAATGACACCAGAAGCTTAGCCATTTGTTGAGGTCAATCATTTTGTCCTTGTACTGTGGTATCATTCTGGGTCTATCTATTTCTACATCCCTCTCTATGTATACATATATGCACATTATATATAGATACATATATAAATATACATATAAGATATATATATATATATATATATATATATACACCTTTTTATTTACACATACGAATACACACACTAACATACTGCTAAACATTCAGTACTGTACAACCCACATTGTACGTTGTACTACAACCTACATTGTTATGTGCACATAGCATCCTTCACATACATATGTATGTCCAGCCTTCACTAACAGTTGCAGTATGTCCCCTGCCCTATGCACATCCTCATATATATCTATATACAGACTGCTAACACATATGGAGGGTTTACAGTATGTAGACTATTACATTATTAGTTTACATTACCTTTGTTGGACACTGCTATTTTTAATGGCTTGCTGCTTGGTAGCCTGCTGTTCTGTACTATAGTAGTTTCACCAGTCTGTGTCTCTTATTTGTTTTTTTTTTTATGTCTTTGTTTTTATTTATTTATGTTTTCTCTCTCTCTCTGTCTCTCCCGCCGGCTGTTGCAATGAAAGTATTGCATGTGTGGACTGGGAGTACAGGCTGCTTTTGTAGGTATATGCAGATGTGCTTGTGATGGCCTCTGCACCAATTGTTAGCCAGCATTTGCTAACTGCATGCAGTCTGCTGTGTGATAATTGCAGTTCTCACTGTGATTTCAGGACAGTGCTATACAATGTTAGGTGAGGTAGGCATAGCCCTTTCAGATTTTCAAGGTGGGGACCATGCTGGTATGCTGTGGACACTGTTGTGTGAGCGTAAAGTTTGGTCTGTCTCTCATATCTCAGGCTGTGTTGTAGGCACTGACATGCATGTTGTACTGACACCTGACTATTGCTTCCTCCAGTTTATTCTTCTCAGTGTGTATGTTAACTGACACCTAATAATACTAATACTGTTTAAATGGGAGTATGTGCTTTCCTGTGGGACTTGTGGAGTAACTGGTTTACAGCAGTGGCTCTTGCAATTTGTTGCTATGGCTTCACTATTTAGCCTTTACATTCACTCCTTGGAGGTCTGCTAGGTGTCTTTGCTGGAATGTGTTGCTATGGCTTTCCTATTTTCCATTCACATTCACTCCTTGTAATGCTTGCTATATTACTTTCAGCAGCAATTCCTTATATGTTTGTTGTGGTTTGGTAGTACTGCATGCAGTCTGGTCTGGCCAAGGTGTGGGGCTTGACACCTACAAGGGTATTTTATTTTGCTCCTGAGCAGTAGTGGCACCTTTACTTTGTACTAGCAGTTATGGATAGCAGGCACACGCAGTGCTTGTAAACAGCTATACTGTCCTTCTGTTATTAGTTGGATACCTCCTTTGATATTTGTGGGTTGTACACCTACATGTGGGTGTGCTTGTGAATACACCATTTCTGACATGCAAGTAGTGCATACTTTCAGTAGTTGACAGTTACCATTATGTGGGGCAAAACACATTTCTACCTACTATTAGTACATTTCACAGGGAGTCAGTGGGGCACAGTTAACATTTGTTTTCAAATCAGGGACATCCCTGTAAGTCAGTCCCATTTGTGAGGTCTGGCCTCTTACCTGTTCAAATATGGCAGTGTTTATCCTGCTCTGATAGTGTGTGTGGTTTGCAAGGTGCTACTGTCACATTATTACCTACTAGCTACCGACTAGCATGGCTGTTTCTCTTCTCACACTAATGTTATACAAATCCACAAGAATTGCCAGTAAAGATACTAGACAAGCTTTGTGTAATAGCCTTCCTATATTCCCTTTACATTCAGTCCTACTATTTCATGATATATTGCTTTCAGCAGAAGGTTCTTGAATATCAGTCATGGCTTAGTGGTAAGTCATGCAGACTAGTGTTTCCAAGGTCCTGGGTTTGAGACTGACAGAAGACTTTTATTTTGCTGCTGAGCAAACTTCAGGCCTAGTCATTCAGAGTGACTAAGACACTTTTATGCAGTTGTAAATGGGTTAGCGCTGGTTTGCGCGGAGCTCACACATGCGCACTGTCGCTTAGCTTCGCGCACACACGCTTAGCTAAGCACACACAAGTACACACCCGCTTACAACTGCTTAAAAGTGCTTACTCTCGCACACACCTGTGCTAATTTCTTTGAAAGAAAAGAAAATGGGGAGATAGGACAGTGGTGAAAAAGGGGGCAAAAAGAGGGTAGGACAGTAGGAAAACAAGCTTGGGATTTGCAGGAAGGATGTAGGAAAGGCCCATAGCTGCCCACTTCTTTATCAGCAACAGCTATGCATTTCTTTGTAATTTGGTGTGAAATTTGAAACCTTCCACCCCTGAGAGAGGGGTGAGGACAACAAAGTATGTTGTACAGCCAATTGTAATTACCACTTCACATGTCCAGCAGACATGTCTGCAAAATGGGCAGCTATGTATGGGGCGTAATTTTTTTGCGGGAACAGAGTGCCTTTTTTTTTTTTTTTTTCAGGTGAGAGTGGAATGTGAGGTACAGGAAGTAGGTATATTTGGGGAGGTAGGTAGGGGAGGTTAACAGACAAGACAAACAAGACGCATACAGGGGTGGAGTATGACACATGTGAGGGGTAAACACAATTGACGGGGATGGATGTTGGGATATCGCAAGCCCATGAGCCCACAGATGGCAACAGTGGAACTGACATCCTCACCCATGGGCAGTTGCCACTGTGCCTTCACAGCCCAGGATGGGGCTGTGCTGGGGGCCATGTAGGATGGGCAGCAGGGACACCCGTGAGTTGTGCCACCCGAGCCTCAAGCTGGCGTAGGGGTTCAAGCACAGAATGCCTGAGCTCGCTACGCACCACAGACCGGACACTTTGGAGGGTGAGTGGATGGTCTCATACGGCCACGCTTGCAGAGGGGGGACGAGCCCCATCCCCTGCAGAGCTTCCACCCGAAGGTGGCACAGGGCCACCGGAGGAGGGTCCGGCCTGGGCACTAGTGCCAGGTGCACTCGCCAGCTGAGGTGGGAGAGGTGGATCCGCTGTTACCCGCCTTCACTGTTGTCCTATGTTTAGACATATTTTATGACATTTTGGGTTAGTAACAAACAATACCATTCAAAATTAGTTGTAACAGCATGCATCAGTATTCCCATTAACCAAACACCCATGAATTCCAAACATTGAACAGCAAGCATAACACATGCATATTTTGAACAACAGTACACAATCCAACAGCATGCAGGGTCGATTGATGGCAGTAGGCCATCAGGTTTGGATATGTGAGCAGGGCACATGCAGCAACGTACATGCAAATATGTTTGAACCAACAGGACAAATGTCCATAGGAATTGATTGTGAATACACATACCCAGTTTGTTGTGGAATGGCATTATTTGTGAATATAGGGTAGGTTGAAGAGATATTTCATTAACAACTTCAACTACATATACATATGCTGTACATCTCTAGTAGCTGCAGATATATATACCCTACAGTTCTTACTACAGTTTCCTATATGTAACCTTAGGAATGTTGTTGATGGGACTGTTACTGATACATTAATATCCATTGCATTTATATTCATACACATTTCATATCTGGCTATGTTCAGGTACAGCATCCTGCTACATTTCATTTATATGGCTCTAGACAACTGTGGATGTTCATTATTTCATACAACCATACTATCTCCATATTGCAAGGGTACAGCAACATATACAAATTGTGGGACAGACACATTCCAGCTTCAGTACTTTATTTCAAACATTTCACTGTTTGGTTGTGGCTGTCTCATTCATTTCATTATGTACTGGCTGCAGTATACTTTATTCAGAAGTTATAACAGCTTTCTTGGCCGATTCATACATCTTTCTCTCACTCACTTGTTTTATTTTTACAATTCAAGTTGGTACTTTATTGTAGGCATTATTAACATGTCATACCTGCTTACAACAATCCTTTCCAACAGACTCACTTGTTTCATATGGCACATTTTCTAAGGGGATGTATTTGACACATGTCTATTATCTTTGGCTTGTTTACCAGTGATTTTCAGGCTGCTGCAGGTTATCTGATATTACACTTCAGGTGGGTAATCACCATTTCAGACTTGTTTACTTTTTATTTCTGGATTACAGGCTGCATCACTTATCTAATCATACAGTGCTAGCAGAATCTTTCTTCTAGTGTTATTTGAACTTTATTAATATGCGACTACACTGACCTCTTTTACAAGCTGTCTCACTTATATTGTATAACAATTACAGGAATATAATTACTAACCTGCCTGGTGGCGCAACCACTCCAGCCTATCACCATAGGCTCGCCTATTCACAGAACGCACACCTGCAGCTGTAATATAAATGAAATAATATTGGAACATACATCTCCATAATATCAGCTAGGATAATTCCTTACATACATAATTACATGGATACTTACTCAGTAGTGGGGCGTTGGGCATTTGCCAGGCCTCCTGGATCCAATGGTTCAGTTGGTCCTGCTTCAGTCTCTTCAGGTCCGCATGGTGGTGACGGACCTGTTCACGAGTCCTTGGTATGCCTGTGGCACTGGTGAGATCATGTGCCAACTGGTTCCACTCCTCTGCCTTATATGCACCCCACAAAACCTGGCCCTGCATGAGTTGAGCCTCATGATCGTGGACTAGGAGCCAAACCATGTATATGGACTCCTCAACACCCCACCTCTGTGCTCGAAAGCGACTGCCCTCTTCTACACCTGCCATCCTGACTGCAAATAGGTTCCACAATCAGTTATGCTGTGTATTCCCACCTATGGGCCTTATATATGCCGTTTTTCCCGCACTTATCTTTGATTGGCCATTTTGGAATTGTATCAGCTTCATAAAACCTGCTTTGTCATGCTTCTGTTTCCATTCATTCCTATATATATGCTAATACTGCATTTTTCAGTACAGCTGTCATGGCTTAGTGGTCCAGTACTTTGACAATGATGCACAGTATCCTGGGTTCGAGACTGGGCATTGCTTCTTTTTTTATTTTACTACTGTCTAGACAGGCTAGGAGGTGTGTCTGTTTAAAGGCGGCTTTGATACAGGTTGCTCAACATTGCCCGCCGGTAAGCTGGTTGGTGCACTGGGCAGCTCCGCGCAAATGGGTTACGCTGGTTAATGCATTTATTTGGCTGTGAGCATGCATATTACACTGTGAGAAATGTTGCGCAACTACGGGCACACACTTTCAGCATGTTAAAGCACTGCTCAACTCCGGGCACTCCTATTATACCTGTTAAACCACTGGTTCACCTGCAGGCAAACATACTCAGCTTGTTAGAGCACTGCTCAGCTATGGGCACTTATAAAATATTTTATTTTTTTTTATTGTGTCAGAGTTCTTCATAAAACATGGCCCATTTAATTGCATTTTACTTAAATTATAATTGTATATATATATATATATATATATATATATATATATATATACATATATGTCAGGGGATTGTTTTGTGCTTATTTCACTAAAAATAAAAAATGATGTTGTTGTTGCTCGAACCGTGACTGCCTGCTCTTTGGCTGACATCTCTACCGCTACGCTATTGCTACTTGGCTTATTTTGCATATTTAGAGCTTATATGCTTTTTCAATGACTGCTAACTGTGGCTGAGTGAAGGGCACACCCGCGCAAACGAGCGCAATTAGGGGCAAACATTTCTGAAATAAAAAAAAAAATTAAACTGTTCATTTTTACGTTTTACATTTCAGTTGGGTTAATAGTCTGTAGAGGCATGTGTGCTGTTGTGTTTCTTGACATTTCCGCGGACTCGCTCGTGGTAGTTTCCTTTTGGGACTGTAATTCTTCTGGGGGCGTATCCCTTTGCAGGCCTCGCCATGTGGACATGCCCCCAAAATTGCTACATGGACCGAGTTAGCTTAGGGTGTGATTCAGCATGCCCTCATGAATATGCATGGCATGCTGACATCACCCCGTTTAACTGCAGCCTCCGTGTAAGACTTGCTAACTCTTACATGGAGGCTTCGTGAATCCTGCCCATTGTTTTTTTGTACTTTGAAATAGACTTATGTTGTCATATGGTATCCATAAAATTTGGTATTGTATGACATGTTTTAATTTTCTAAGATGGAAATAAGTTAACTACAATGTCTTACAAAATGAAAGTATGAAAAAGTTACTTGTAAATTTTCAGGAAAAGAGAAAATACATTAGGAATTTGAGTCATGTTTTCAATGTTTCACCTGCAGTGACATAGGCATCTTAGATTTAAACAGCAATGTGTCTGAAATCTGCTTTAGACTTACAGAGTTCATTCTACAGCAATGTTGGCCAGTCACTCCTCTGACCAAGGCAGGGTACTGACAGAACAATGCTGAGAGCTTTACATATTAAATTTCCCTCCTCATCGTCCCACCCCCTCCAACACATACACACCGTTAAGATAAATTCCATGAGCATAAATAATGTACAAATATTATGAAGTGTCTGACACATGTATTGATGCTACTACAACCAGCAGCACAAAATGTATGCATGTGCCTGTATGTGCCTGTGTGCATGCATGCCATTTGTATATCTGCTGGTGTGTGTGTGTGTGTGTGTGTGTGTGTGTGTGTGTGTGTGTGTGTGTGTGTGTGTGTGTGTGTGTGTGTGTGTGTGTGTGTGTGTGTGTGTGTGCTCATAGGTTCATAGGTTCATAGGTTCATACTAGGCTATCTGCCCTAGGGCATTTATAAGCCTAGCCAGAGTGTGTGTGGCTTTCACCACCCCTTAGGATGAGAATACTATACCCATTTGTTTGCTGTGCCTCTGTCCAGCAGTGATACAGAGATGATTCCCGGGGTAAACCTATGATCTCCCATCCACTCATCAAGATTTCTCTTGAACAGAGTCAGTGAGGGGCTCTGCCTCACATGGACTGGGATTCTGTTCCATAGTGTAGGGAGTCTCTGGGTGATGAATCTGTCCCTCCAGCACATCCTATTTATATCCGTGTTGAGGTTTAAGTCTCTTGCTCTCGTGGCTCTGGTGGATTTGGATTTTTTGAGGTGGAGCATGTCCATTAATTCCGGGTTGGACATGGCCTTGTATGTCAGGCACAGATCACCTCTGAGCAGACGGTATGCGACTGAATAGAGCTGGAGTTTCTTCAGTCGGGCATCGTATGACATATGTTTGAGCCCCTTTATCCTTTTGGTGAGGAACTTTTGGGGTCCTTCCAATTGCTGCAGGTGTCGGGTAAGGTACATTCCGAATGGGGCGTTGTACTCAATCATTGGTCTGATAAGTGAAGAGTACAGGAGTACAATGACCTCTCCTGATCTGGATGTGAATCCCTTCATGATCAGGCGGGCAATGTAGAAGGTCTTCCTAACCACTTTGGCAATGTGAGTGTCAAAAGAGAGGTTACTGTCAACTTGGGTCCCCAGGTCCCAGATAACTTCTTCCGTGTTTAATGGATTACCACTTATGTGGTAATTAGGGGTTACCTTGTTTTTCCCAAAGGGTATGACTATACATTTTTTGGCATTTAGCTTAAGGCCATGGCTTTGGCACCAGTTATCCATTTCTATGAGACCTTTCTGGAGGATGTCTGTGTCTGATGGAGTGTCAATTATGGTGCCCAGTTTGCAGTCATCTGCAAATTTTGTCAGCCACAATCCCCCTATGTTTGCCTGTACTTCAGAAAAATAAATGCCGAACAAGAGAGGGCCCAGGACTGAGCCCTGTGGGACACCGCTCATGACCGTCTTAGAGTCTGACATGGCACCAGCAACTCCAACCCTGTGTGTTCTGTCCTTGAGCCAGTTTGCAACCCATCTTGTGACATATGGGTTTACATCTAAGCTGGTGAGCTTTTCTATGATGCCCGAGTGGGGTATTGTGTCGAACGCTTTTGCTAGGTCAAGGTAGGCTGTGTGAACTGCCTTACCCTCATCAATGGCCTTAGTGACTGTTTCGAAAAAGTTGACCAAGTTCAAGAGGCAGGATCTGCCCTTGACAAAGCCAAATTGGGTAGGATCCAGTGTCTGTAGGTCCCCAATGTCTTTATTTATGAGTTCCATTATGATCCTCTCCATAGCTTTGCAGACAAGGCTCGTCAAGCTTATGGGGCAGTAATTTCCAGGGTCCGTAGAAGCACCGCCTTTATGGAGTGGGACCACGGTTGCCGTACACCATTCTTTGGGTACGTATCCTGTAATAAGGCTAAGATTAAACAGCAGCCTTATGTGTGGGTTTAGTTCCTCATTGAGTTCGTGTAGCACACAGCTGGGGACACCATCCGGTCCCATTGATGCTGTGTTTTTTGCTTTAGAGAGAGCAGCTCTCACCTGAGCATCTGAGATGTTTGGGAGGCTAGACTCTGGTGGGATAGATATTTCTCCTTTTGGGGGGGGAGGGAGGGGAGAAATTTGCACTGAACCTGTCTGCCAGTATGTTGGCAATGTCTGTGGGTTCAGTGATTTTTTTATCATTTTGGACTAATTCTGAGCATATCTGGGAGTTTCCACCCAGGTTTCTAACATAGCTAAAGAAGGCTTTATGATTGTCTTTTGTGTCATTAGCGATTTTTCTCTCAAAGTTGGCCTTGGATGATTTTATGAGTGATCGTAGTTTTTTGCTAGTATTGATCAGAGATGCCTTCCCATTTAGGGATTTTGCTCTGTCATGTAGTAGCTTTCTCCTCTTGTTGTAGAGTTTGTTTATGGCTGGAGTCCACCAGACCGGGCGCCTGCCTTTGGTGGAAAGGGTCTTGATTTTATTAGGGATTGCTTGATCCATACATTCCTGGAGGTGTTCGTAGAAGGCATTTGTAAGGGTTTCAGCAGCGTGGGTTGTGGTTTCCACTGGCTCGGGGGCCTTGAAGGATACCACTCCAGTCTTAAGAAGTGTGAAGTTTGCTTTTGAGAAGTTCTTCACTGTGGTCTTTTTTGCTGGGGGTGTGGGCGGGATGTGGATCTCCAGTGAGATTAATTTATGGTCTGATCTCACCAATGAGGGATATACTTCCGGTGTGGAGCATTTTGTCCCCATGTTTGTGATGATCAGGTCTAGTATATTTTCTCCTCTTGTGGGAATGGTGAGTAGTTGTTCCATAGCATTTGAGTTTATGAACTCAAGGAACCTTTGGGCTAGGGTGTTGGGGCTTGAGTAATGTTCCCAGTCTATGTTTGGGTAGTTGAAGTCATCTAATATGATGGTGTTTGTAGAGACATTCATACTCTCCAGTGTCTTCAGGAAGGCTGTGTGGGTTTCCTGAGTTTGAGAAGGTGGTCTGTAGCATGTTACAAACTGTAGGGCAGTTTTACCTATGGTTAATTGCACCTGGATGGTCTCCGATGCTTTGTGCGTTGCCACTAACCTGGAGGTGTGGGTATCCTTTATGAATATGGATACTCCCCCTCCTTTTGTGGTTCGGTCTGGATTTTGGGGCCGGAACGCATGATATGAGGTATAACCTGATAGTGCTGGGGTGCTCTCAGGAGCCTTGAACCAGGTTTCAGTCACAGCACAGACATTGATGTTCTCCATACTGAGGAGGGCTTCGAGGCGTGCATCTTGAGGTTTAGACTTCTGGCATTGAGCAGTATTACCCTTAGTTTTTCTCCATTTTTGTTTTCTAGGGTAGGTTTATCATTTGAGCCTTGCCTAAAAAGGCACTATGGGGTGGCAAGAGCCTTTGCCAATATCCGGAAGCCCAGGGTGACAGGTGCAAGCCATCCCTTGCGAAGCAGCGTGGCTTGTCAAGCATGTCATCCCAGGCAGACAGACATTGGATCCCCTTAGAATGACACCAGTAATTAAGCCAATTATTAAAGCTGATCATTTTGTCTCTGTATTGTGGCATCATTCTTGATGAGGGTAGGATACTGCTCAGGGTCAGGGTCATACCGGCCTGGGCTACATAATCTGAGAGCTCCTCTATGTCTCTTTTCATGTAGTCCAGGGAGGTACGTCTCAGGTCGTTCACACCGGCATGGACAATGACTGAGTCATACTTGTACTTGCTGTGGAGTGACCTGAGTGCTTGTGTTATGTGGCAGATTCTAGCGCCTGACAGACAGATTACTGTGATCTTTTCCTTGTTCAGTCTGGTGAGTGGGACATCAGTGTGTCTGACTATGGAGTCACCTATAACAAGTGTGTCTGGCATTGTATTTGGCCTTAAGGGCTGTGACTGTTTAGCACACTGACTTTGAGAACTATGTGTTGCATGTCTTATGTCTTGAGGTGGCATATGCTTGGCTGTCTGCTTTGGAGGCCTCTGTAGTTTTGGTAGATTTTTGATCAGTGCCTCCGAGTATGTCTTTGTGTGTTTATGTGTTTGTTTTGCAGTTGTGATAGTTCTATGTGAAACTGGGTTTGTGGTGTGCATGGTTTCCTTCTCCTCCTGTCTGGTCTTGCCAGTCCTGAGTTGAGAGAGCTCAGCCTCCAGTTTGGCTATATAGTTGCATCTCTCACATGTATTTGTGTTTTGTGAGAGAAGGAGTGGGTTGTCTGTGTACATGAGGCAATTGTCACATTGCCTCAAGATGCCCAGATTCACCAGCTGAACAGGAGAGGACGCTAGCAACTGACCCTTCGACATGCTAGAAAAAGTGAAAAAGTTTGCTGTGTAACTGAGTCAGAAGGGACCTATAGGGAAATGGGTACTCAAGGGGATTCTAGGCTAATGTAGTACTTTGTTTAGTATACAAGTACTTTACCTATATAAAAATGCTTTAGGAGCAAGTGCTGAGCTTTACCTATATGAAAATGCTTTAGGAGCAAGTGCTGAGCTTTTGAGATAGAGAATAGACTGTTTAGATTGCAAGTAGAGAAGTTCTAAGGGAAAAATTGAAAAGCAGACTTTACGGAGCCAGAAATAGTTTAACCTTGTTTAACCGGCGCTGCCCGATGGTGCTCTATGGGCAACTCCACGCTAAATCACGCGAAAGCGCGTTAAAGCGGGCTTTATAGCAAGGGGTTGAAAAGAGCTAGGAATTTACCTAAAATGGCCAATAGACTACAAGTTTCTGGCTGGAACAACTGCTCTAGGGACAAATAGGCTGCTCAGTGCTCTCCACTCCCACTGGTGAACAAAGAAGCTTCCCTTTATCCAAATAAGGATATGGAATAGCACAGGAACCAAGCCAAAGCCCAGAGATCAGCAAACTCTGAAGACTGGACTATTCTAGTTCAGTAAGGCGGGAAAACAAGATTTTTTTTTTTTTTTTTTTTTGCAGAAAACAGAGGAAAAACAGACAGTAAATGCTTTTAAACGGCTAGCGCACTTGAGTGTGTTAGCCTACAGGTAAAATTAAGCAACAAATAACTTTTTAAAAGTGCAAAACAGTTAATCAACACAAAAACAGTTTAAATAGAATGCAGAGCTGTATAAACAGGCGAAAATGCAGTCACTAAGCAGTAAATAATCAAAAAGCCAGAAAAAAATACTTAAATCAGGAAAAAGTCACTCTTTTGCTCTCTGCTGCTTGTAGAATTCTGCAGGACACCACGAGGAGCTGTGCTGAGTTGAATACAAGCAAAAAAGCGCGCTAAAGCGGGCTTTATTGCAGGGGGCTGAAAAGAGCTAGGAATTGACCCAAAATGGCCAATAGACTACAAGTTTCTGGCTGGAACCACTCCTCTAGGGACAAATAGGCTGCTCAGTGCTCCCCACTCCCACTGGTGAACAAAGACGCTTCCTTTTATCCAAATAAGGATATGGAATAGCACAGGAACCAAGACAAAGCCCAGAGATCAGCAAACTCTGAAGACTGGAATATTCTAGTTCAGTAAGGCGGGAAAACAAGATTTTTTTTTTTTTTTTTTTTTTTTCTTTTTTGCAGAAAACAGACAGAAATTGCTATAAATGCTTTTAAGCGGCTAGCGCACTTGAGTGTGTTAGCCTACAGGTAAAATTAAGCAACAACTAACTTTTTAAAAGTGCAAAACAGTTAATCAACACAAAAGCAGTTTAAATAGAATGCAGAGCTGTATAAACAGGCTAAAATGCAGTCGCTAAGCAGTAAATAATCAAAAAGTCAGAAAAAAATACTTAAATCAGTTATAGCAAATAGAGTTATAACAAATGCTCTGAAATATACTGTATATTTCCAAAATGTTTGAGAAGGACAGTCAGAACACAAGAAGGTTCAGGCGAAAGAGAAAAGTATATGAAATATATATATATATATATATATATATATATATATATATATATATATATATATTTATATATATATTTATATATATATATCTATATATATATATATATATATATATATATATATATGTGTATATATATATATTAGTTTGTAATACAATGGAATTGTGGCAGTGTGCTGCCTCTTTTAGCATAGAGAATCCACATCATAACTTCACCTGTTCCAGTTTACTTTGCTTGGCTATAATGTTTACTATTATAGCATTTAGCTTCACTCTTTCTCATTCTGACAATGTCCTCCTCTTCAAAAGTTGATCTTAGATCATTATAACAACATGAGTGTTTTGCTGCATTTGAATATGCTATAGGATTTGTGTAATGCATGCATTTCAGAATGTGGCAGGTGGCTCTGTGTCAAATTTAGAAACTTGCTTTTGTTGGTTGACATGTTGCTCTGCTATACAACATACTAGTGTGATCCAAGTAGTATCTTTATATTCCTTGCGCTGCCCTTACAACATGCTGTATATTTCCCACACATTCTTACAAAGGAAAGTGCTGCTGCATTTGCAGTCATTGCACTCTACAAACTCTGCGCTGTACAGCATAAACATTTCTGCTCTAAAAAATTCTAGTAATGACTATATTAGGTCACTAATTCTCTAATATATTAATGCATGCATCTCAAAAACAGTATTATATTTCACATTTGATAATATGTACAATGATACATTTGATTTGCTGCTCAGAAAAAGACAACTAATTTCTGTACTTTTCAATGAGACTCAGTGATAAATTGGGCCAGATTCCAAATAAGTTGCTGTCACTGTAAGTCTGCCCTGATTCCCAAATACTTGATCAGAGTGTCAGTGACTTACTTTTGTATAAGGCCTATCTATAAACAGGCTTACACTGGAGGCCAGATTCCAAAACACCGACTCTCAGGGAAAGTGATCAATTACACTATTTTATCAGTAGTTGTAATTTAGTAAATGGTAAATACATTACCTATCTTACAAGATAATATCATGAAGAAGTTATTTATCTTATGTTCCGGGAAAGAAGTGAGTTCATTATGAGCTAAAAGCTATTTTTTAACATGTTTGATATGTACTGCAGTCAGCATCTTAGAATTAATTTAAAAAGCAGTGTACCTGAAATTGTTGTTAGCTTTATGGAATGTAGCCTTTTAGAGCAATGTGGGCTATTCACGTTGGTGTCCAGGTCAGATTACTGAAAGAAAAATAATGCATATTCATATAGATAATTATGTAGTAACATAACATGGTGGCTCAACTGTGAATATGGCTAGTAGGTGGTACACATATAGGACACAGGTGGGTCATTTTGTAAGCCAGTGCTGGGTTTAATACTGAAGAGTTACATCTCTAACATAGGACAACAGGCTTTTAATATGATTAGTGGACATTAAGAAGGAATAGGAACTGATAGTCTCACCTGCTAATAAGTAATGAGACACAGATAGTTATCAGTGCCTTAAAAGATGGAAATTCACAATGTGGGAGAAGTTGTTTGATTAAGAGTCTGGAGGTGTTTGGAGTATGTTGTAAATGAAAGTCACTCTGAGGTCAGAGCAGCTGACAATCAAATGGGCCATTGGATCCCCACAGCTAGTATGCAATTCATGCTAGCAAATGATCATTCCTTCCTGCAGTGGCTTTACCAGCAGAAGGAAGACACTGCTATATTCTGCTGGTGAGCAGTAGCACTACAACTATTCTGTTTTCACATTTTGCATCATCACAGTGTTCCTCATCAAAATGTCGATAGTCTGTTCAAGATTCACGTACCTTCCACCAAGATGGAGCTGGTAATTTCAAGACGGAGATTATTGGCAACACAGAATGACGGCTCTGGCAGGAAAAGTCCTAGCAGTTTACACCAGTAGGCATAGGTAGGCTCATTTCATAAACCAGTGTTAGGTTTAAGGTTGAAATAAAGTATCTGAAAGCTGGGACACAAGGTTTATATTATAGAAAATGCACATAAGCAAGGAGTAGAGACTGATCCTGTTTTAGTTAATTACCTACAGTAAGGTAATGAAAGTCAGCCGGATATCAGTGCCTTTATATGGCTAGTGAGTCCACAATATAAAAAGTCCAGATGCAATGTGCACACTGAAGTCAATAAAAAGAATAATGTACCAATAGCAACCAGTGATTGTTTAGAGCTTTCAATTTTAATAACAAAGGCATCTTCAGAGACATGCAAGACAACCCGGGAACTCAATAAATATTGCATTATAACCAGTTAATATAAAATGGACTGATAATATTGTTACCATTAAACTTCATCCATTACTACAAGTAAATGGGTACAATTTAAAGAAATTTCCAATCAATATCTTGCTAAAATGAATTAAAAGTATGCACACAAGTACAATTTACATATGTTTTCCAAAAAGTCAAAAATAAACATGTTTATCTTTCTTTCAACCTCGCATTTTATATTTAAAATGTCTGTTTAAGCCAGGAAATTTGCAGCATTTAATTTAATCAGCTCAGAAGAGCAACTGAATGCCAGGCAGAAGTATATGTCATCTTTACCATTGTTTAGTGCAACTATTAGTCAAACTATTGTACAGCTTAAGTTTTTTACAAGTAAATATAACAGTGTTTCTGCTTACAGGGAAAGCTTTCTATGGGAGCTTTGAAGAAATTAAGTATACTTAGTCCTCCTTTAAATAGTACACTTGAGCCTTTTGAGAATGTTTGTGAAAGTAACATCAGGGAGTTAGTGAAGGGTGTAGGGGTGGCTAATATTTTTTTCATCATTATTTTAAATTTAATGGTACACAAAGGAAAGTGCTTTCAGATCTTAGAAACATGTAGACTGTCTGGTTTATGAAATCGGATAAAAGAAATGGCTTATTCAATATGACAACAGAAAAAAATATAATAAAGCAATGCTGGATTAATGCATGATTGCTGAACATATCAGAAAGTATCTAAAATGAAGGTAAATAGTGCATATACAACTTATGACGTAAAGTTATTATTTTATTTAATGCAGAATATGTCATACACATTTGTAAATTTTAAACATATGGAGGAGAGCTAAATAAGTTAGAAGTTAAAGTAGATTGGCAAATTATGCTGCAGGCAAATAAGAACCCTGACTTGAATGAAAGTATAAATATTAAAGGTTTATTAAAGTCTGTATTTATATTAAATACAATGTATTGTTAAAGCAGTGTGGTGACTGAACAATGAAGTCACATGGTTAATTACTTAACTACTTAATTGTGTAGATGCTTATATAAATACTCATTTTAAACTGTTTACAGTAGCTCTGATGAAGTATGAATAAACAGAACTAAAGCTCTTAGCAGCTTACAAATAGTGGTTTGTGCTTTTTTCTGGAGGATTATATGTCAGTTTATTAGGTTACTTATACTTGACTGATAAATTCAAAACTGACTTCTTGGTACTAGCAACTGCTTTCTGGATTTTGGTTTGAAGAGTTTGAGAATTGCCTTCATCTTTTTTGTTTATTTGTTTATTTATTTATTTATTGTTTATTTAAATTTTAAAAGTTGTTTATACTACACAAGCATACACTTTTGGAATACCTAAGGTAAACAAAAATGTCATTAATCCTCCTTTTTCACTTATTGTAACAGCACATGGTTCTAAAACCAAAACTTCAACATTATACTTGGACAGGATTTCACAAATAGGATTCTGCTACATAATTTTATATGTGACAATGATATTATCAAAAATCTTTTGATTGGTGTTATTGATGCTACTTCCTTTTTCAACTCCATACCCATTCTTGAAGGTGTGGATGTGGTGACATCATTTTAAAGCAAGATTATTCTAGTAAGAAGTTAAATTTTGTATGACCATTCCTAGAAATTTTGTTGGTCTCTCTCTCTCTCTCATATCTATATATATATATATATATATATATATATATATATATATATATATATATGTATATCTATCTGTGTATCTATCTATTTATCTAACAAGAAATGTTTCCATAAGATTTCTAAGATTTCTAGTGTTATAATGAGATCAGGAATTGCTTATGCTTCTTTTAATATTGTCTTGTTTGAATACAAGGATATTGGGTTATAAAAAAATGGTTGAAATAAACAAAAGCCAGTATTCATAATAATTTGCAGAAATGTGATAGCAGTATCTCTGATGTTTACAAATTAACATAGCAAAGGCAAGATTCCTATAGGCCATTTATTCTAATGTGTAATTCCTTAAGTGTAATGAGATGCAAATAAGAAATTTTGTAAAGTGTTGTATGCTAATGAGATGTTCTTGTGATTCATAGTCCAGTATCCATGCAGTACACACATCCATTGTTGAAAGCAATGCTTTATCTTTGCTATCTGAGTGGGAATCTGTGAACTTGTCCACAGCCATACCTTCGGTACTTTGTCCTAGTATGCACAAGCACATCTTTGACACACAAATGAATTATTGCCATAGCAACCCCTTCAGTGGTTTGTCTAAGTATAAAAAAACACTAAAATGACACAAAATAAATTATAATGCCCAGTGATCACATCAGCAGTCTGGACATGTATACTCAAGCACTTTACTGACATCAAAATGAAACATTTCCCCAAGTGATCCCTGGAGTACTATGTCCAAATATAGACAAGCACCAAAATAAAACATTTCCCCAAGTGATCACTTCAGTAGATTCACCAAGTATGCAAAAGCACCAAAATGAAACATTTCCCCAAGAGATCCCTGGAGTACTATGTCCAAATATAGACAAGCACCAAAATAAAACATTTCCCCAAGTGATCACTTCAGTAGATTCACCAAGTATACACAAGCACCTAAACTAAACATTTCCCACGTGATCCCTTCAGCAGTATGTATAAGTATGCAAACAAGCATTAAAATGAAACATTTCCCCAAACAATCCCTTCAGTGGATTCACCAGTTATGCACACGTAAGAAAATGAAACATTTCCCCAAGTGATCCATTCAGCAGTTTCACCAAATATGTACATGCACCAAATTAAAACATTTCCCACAGCAGTCCCTTCAGCAATATGTTAAAGTTTGCACAAGTACAAAAATAAAACATTTCCCACAGCAATCCCTTCAATAGTTTCTCCAAGTATGCACATCACCAAAATGAAACATTTTCCAAGTGATCCCTTCAGTAGTTACACCAAGTATGCACAAGTACCAAAATAAAATATTTCTCTCACCAGTGCTTTCAGCAGTATGTCTAAGAATGGACAAGTACCAGAAATGAAACATTCTCCCAATGACCCCTTCAGTAGTTTGTCCATGTATGCACAAATATCAAAAGAAACATTTCCCCCAACAACTCCTTCAGTAGTCTGTCCATGCATACATAAGCACTTGATTGACATAAAAATTAAACATTTTCCCCAATGACCCCTTCAGTAGTTTGTACATGTTTACATAAGCACTTCACTGACATCAAAATGAAATCTTTGTCACAAAGACCCCTTCTGTTGACTGTCATGCTTGCACAAGCACTTCACTAACACCGAAATGAAACATTTCTCTCAATGATCCCTTTCAGAAGTTTCTCCCTGTATGCACAAGTACTTCACTGACTCAAAAATAAAACATTTCCCCCCATGAATCCCTTTAGTAGTTTGTCCATGTATGCACAGACACTTCACTGACACAAAAATGAACCATTTCCTTCGACAAACAATCATATCAGTAGTATGTCCATGAATGTAGAAGCAGTAAAATACAAAAACAAAAATAGTATGCAAATGAACTAATTTTAAATTAATCTCTATGAATCATACAGGTGCATAAAAATGAAATGCCCTTAACTGCATATTAGGTCCCCCCATTACTTATGCCTTAAGTATGTTAGGCTTTTGTGATAGGGAGGTGTATTTAACAAAGTATTGCTACATTTTCATACTCATCCTTAAAGACTGATTTATATAACCACATAGCACCGCTCTTCACAGATTACCACTACAAAAATGTGAAGCTCCAGGCAAAGAATATCTGCCAAAGTCTGCTTTTACCACCATTTATTGATGATCTATTTTTCTCTATCTGGGATGGCACTGAAAATTTACTTATTTTCTTACTGATTTGAATTTAAGCACTTATTTTGTTTATAGAAAAACAGCTTTACGCTCACTGCCCACTACTGTGCACAAAACACAGTAAAGTAAACGACAAGAAAGGTTGTAGCACAGTTTAGGCAGAGTAGGGGCACTCAAAAAGTACCAATATGCGTACTAAACAGTACGTAAATAGTCCCCAGCAGTTCCTTCCTTCGCAGAACAATAGGCATATTGGTACTATTTACGTACTGTTTAGTGCGCATATTGGTCAATTGTTCTGCGAAGGAAGGAACTGCTGGGGGCTATTTACGTACTGTTTAGTATGCATATTGGTACTTTTTGAGTGCCCCTACTCTGCCTAAACTGTGCTACAACCTTTCTTGTCATTTACTTATTTTGTTTAGTTTAGTTTTCAATACAATCTTTGCAGTATTACTTGTCAGGAAATTTTAGCAAATAAAATGGGAATGATTATAGTTATAATTCACTACTTATAAGAAAAAACATGTTTGTGAATTTCTAATTGCATTTTCAACGTTTCTACCTATTCCAAATGAAAAAAAAAGTGTTGTGAAAAGCCAGTTTTAAGACTTGGTGAATTAATGTATGAAAAAATACAATCTGAACAGAAAAACAGGTTTTGACTAAGTTCTTCTGCAAAGAGATTGCTCATTAGAATTAGTCTTTATAGTAAGTTGTCACTGTATTTGTTTTTAATTTGCTAATCACTATTTGTGAGATGTAGATGTGTAAGTACCTAGCTAAATTTGAGGCCATGCTTTCACAAAGAAGTGCATCTTGTGAGCAGCACTCACCTGCACTTCACTGCACACACACCCACACTAAATTATCATATGCTGAATTACTAAAAAAGTCCTTGCCCAAATCACAACAGACTAGTAAGTGAAAGAAATAAGTACAGCAATACGAATTATTGACAACACAGCTAGAGGTAACCAGGAAACAGTGCATCCTAGACCTAGTACATCAAGGCAATA
>NC_056729.1:959177360-959184860 GCF_019279795.1 Protopterus annectens
CTGAGATCAAAATCTAGTCCATCAAATAAATAAGACAAGAAGGAATAGGTGCAGATTTGTCATGTGCTCCCCTCCCTTTCCTTAGAACTGACTCCATCTCAAAGTTAAGCAGTATGATGCACTGTCTTCCTGTAAAAATGAGATAGAAAACTGGATATTGATTCATAAATCCAGCCTAAGTATAACCAGTCTGAACCTCCTTAAAAATAAAGACAAGGCTTAAGACTGGGTAGTGGAGAGGTAAAAATGGCCTTGGGGTTCATTTGCTTCATCCTATGGTCCTAAGTTAAGAAGTCAGTTTATGTTAATCTGTTCAGTAAATTCCACATGAAATCATGAGGATTGCCACCTCCAATTGGGAAATCCTCTAGGAAAAGAGTAAACATAGGCATATGACATGAGAAGACTTGGGATTCATTAATAAAAGGCGATCAAAGAAAATGTTACTAGAATATTCATCACAACAACAGGGTTGTGCAATTAATACAAGGTCGGCATTCTCATGTTTAAGTTGTAAGCAGTTTAGATTTGTTTTTGCTTCTTCTCTCTTGAAGTGGCTAGTACTGAGACTACATTTAAAGATCATGTTTTTTTTTTTACATTTAAGTCTGAGAATGTATTTTTATCTGGTTAAGTATTCATCATATACTCTCTGTAGGAAAAACAATTAGGAAACTCTAAGATAGAATCTATGGACATATATTTGCAATTTTAAATAAAAACACCCCTAATGCACTCTATAAACAAAGTTTTGAAGTTTGAGTGTTGAAAATGTTAATCTAGACATTAGGGGTGATGTTATTAATGTTTGCTTGAATATCTGGACATGATGCAGATTAAGTTAAACACTGGCCCTGGGATTCATTAAGCTTGCGCCAGGTGCAGGCATATCATCAGCGTTCTAAGACCAAATATGGCCACTGAGCGATTCAGGTACTAGCTGTTCCCACGTGCGCTATCTGCGTACGCTACGACCGCACAACTCCGGGAACCCTTATGCTAATTACCCCATGTACAGCAGTGTGGCGTGCAAATGAAGGTATGCAGTGATCCAGGAAGTGGTGCAGGCATAGTGTAAGGATGCAGAAATGTAAACCGTAGACAACGGTTTACATTTTTGCAAACATAAAATTGGAGCCATGACAGCCAACCAAACACATGTATTATATTGTTAATATATGCCAATGGCTAAATATATAGCCATTGGCATAAAAGAATGTACAAAATATAAAATTAACATTTAATATATATAGTCGCACTATCGGGGATCACAAGGAAAATATAGAATAAAACTGCAATGTAACAGATATCATGATTTCCCCATTATAGTCAATGGCAGGCATGCTACACCATACTATGGCGCAAGGGTTGCTAAGGGGCTCTGACAGTGTTACGCGCGGTAGCTAGGAATTAGTAGGATATGCCATGCAAATGAGAGGAGTAATAGTGAATCACAGATTCCCTGCTGGTGTAAGGATGCACCTTGCAGCGTAGCATTATAACATCGAGGTGTGCCCTTGGATTAAGATGACATCAAGAGAGGGGTGTGTCGCCATTGCTGTAAACACATTGGAGGATTGCTAAACCAGTTTGCCCCTAGCTAGGCAAAGCTGTAGGATAGGGTTGTGTTGAACTGGCCATAGCTTTGCTTAGCTGAGAGTACACAAGGTAATCGAGTATGCATGTGAACGGAGATGAAAAATGTGTGTAAACCTGGTAAAAAGGTTTCTGCGGTGCACACCGGAGCTGAAACAGGAAGGATATAGGAAAGAAATAAGGAAATGCTGCAGCAGGGAAATTGGAGTACAAATGACTAATTAACACTTAGGAGCCTACAGTGGGCCATTGACAACAGCTAACAAGGCTGCAAGCAGCTACCTGCAGAACAGGAAAGGGGAGGGGCTGTACTGCAAAGAAAACAGTAAAGTGTCAAAGCAGAACAAAGCTGATTTGCAGTATATCAGCTACAAGACACATTTTGCCGTGACTGGGTAGGGAAAGTACAAAACAAGAAAGATGGCAGGTGGATGCATGCCTGATAATGGGAGGGGATCCAGGTTTAAAAGTGAATTAAAGGGCAACAGATTAATCAAGGCAGGCAAGCATAACTCCACAATAAAGGCCCCACACTTGCAGTACTCATTATAAAACCCATAATTAAGATACTCTGCAGCTGGAATAGCTCATATACACCCAGTGACATCAGCAGCATCCATATCACAATAGTATAATGTGTGAAAGCACCTGACACGCATTTGTGTATTCCCATACACTCTGCACCAGTGGTGTATACAGACGGGGAACTTTTAGTATGTACATGTTAACGGCTGCCATAGCTTTGATCCACCAGCATATGTTGGAGACTGAAGGTGGTGTGGAGGATGATGCACATGACCACCGCAGGCACCAGAGGAGTAGGAGAGTGTTCAGACCCAGGGTAACCTACCAGGGGCTACATGATCTGGAGATAGTAGAGCATTACAGGGTGGACAGAGACATCCTACAGCAACTTGTGGAGCTGTGCCGGCCACATCTCAGAGCCAGAACAAACAGAGGGGAACCCATCCCAGTGGATACGAAGGTATGTGTAAGCTTGAGAATACTAGCTACATGTACCTTTCAAAGACCAACTTGGGATATCATGGGTATCTCACAGGCATCAGCATCCAGGGTACAACACCAGTTCCTGGATGCCATGTTAACACATGCCAATGAGCACATATACTTCCCCTGATCGCAGGAGGAGTTGGCCAGCAATATGCATCTCTTCCACCGTGTGGCAGAATACCTGGAGGTACTGGGTGCAATAGACTGCACGCACATACACATCAAGTCACCACCTGGTGAGCAGGGTAGGTGCTACATAAACCACAAGGGATACCCCTCCATCAACTGCCCAGATTGTGTGCAATGCCCAGGGCATTATCATGGATGTTTGCACTGGCAGCCCTGGAAGCTATCACGACTCCCACATCTGGCATGCCTCACAGCTGTATCAGGTATTTGCCAGGGGGGACATCCCAAATGGCCAACTGGTGGGGGATGCTGGCTATACACTGGAACCGTGGATGATGACTCCCATCAGAAATGTACACACACCCATTCAGGAATGCCATAATGAGACACACGCACAAACCAGAATCATCATAGAGCATGTGCTTGGGATGCTAAAATCACAGTTCCATTGCTTGGACATATCTGGTGGACCCTTGCAGTATTCTTCAGGCACGTGTGCCCACATCTTCATAGTATGTGCCATGCTACACAATATGATCCTGCGGAAACAGCTGCAGCAGAGACAGAATGGTGAAGACCCTCACAGCTCACCACCATTGCCAAGGGCTCCACATGCACAGAGGTACTCAGACCACAAACACCCTGAGCCAGCCCCGGTAGGCAGACAGAGGCGTGCCCAGTATGCCCATGCCTTGGCAAGGAGGGAATGTATAGCACACACACTGACAGTGTAGGCAATTAGAGACTGACACCTTTCTCCACCTGCACACACATTAAAAGTGGATGGCACACACACAGGACTACCTGTAAATTGTTATGTATAGGCAGTCTACTGTGTGCATCCAACGTAGGCAGCCCTCAACTATTGCACACACAACTGCCATTGGCACAAGGTAAGTCAACACCTGAACAGTAAATTAAGCTATCAACATGTGCTGATACTGTATGTATAGGTTCATAGGTTGGTACTTGGCCAACTGCCAGAGGCCATTCATAAGCCTAGCCAAAATGTGTCAGCTTTTGCCACCCCATTGATTCATTAACTGACCCTCTGTGGAGCAGAGTCAATGGTGGGATCCCTGGTGTGTATCTACTGTTATCCATCCACTCTTCAAGGTTTCTCTTGAAGAGTGTTAGTGAGGGGCTCTGTATAATGTAGTTAGGGATGTTGTTCCAAAGTATGTGGAGTGTATGTGACAGGACTCCATCCCTCCAGCATTTTACAGTTATTGTTGTGGCAAGGTTCAGCTCACTACAGTGTGTGGCTCACTGTGACATGGATTCCCATAGGTGGAGCATATCCATTAAGCCTGAGTTCAAAATGGCTGTGTTGGCCAGCAGAGATCATCTCTGGGTAAACGAGATGTCACTGAGTAAAGCAGGAGTTTATTCAGTCTGGCTGCATATTGCATATGTTTGAGGCCAGTAATCCCCTTGGTGAGGTACATTCGTAGACCTTCCAGCTGTTGGAAGTGTTTTCCGAGGTACATCCCAAATGTGCTATTATACTCTATGATGGGACTGATGAGTGATGAGTAAAGGGGCACTATAACCCCAGTATGTCTAGATGGGAACCGTTTAGTAATCAGATGGCCTACATAGAAGGATGTCCTAACTACTTTGGAGATATGTTTGTCAAAGGAGAGATCACTATCTACCTTAGTCCCCAGATACCCCATTGCCTCATCCATATTAAAGTGTCTGCCACTTATGTGTTAATATGTGGCTGCTTAATATTCCACAATGGAATGACCAGGCAGTTAGTGGCACTTAGCTGGAGGCCATGACTTTGACACCCTGTGTCGGTCTCTGTGAGGCCCCTTGAGGTATGTCTGTGTTAGCTAGACTATCAATCATGGCTCACAGTTCGCAGTCATTGCCAAACATGGTCTGCCATAGTCCACCTGCATTTGCCTGTACCTCTGAGAAGTATATGCCAAACAGGAGGGCTCCCAGGACTGAGTCCTGTGGGACACCAGTTGTGACTGGTCAAGAGTTGGACCTGGAGACTGCTAGCCATACCATGTGGGTTCTGTGTGTAAGCCCGTTGGCAACCCAACCTGTGATGTACGGGTGTATATACAGGCTGGTGTGTTTATCAATAATACCCGAGTGTGGCATGGTGTCAAAAGCCTTTGCAATGTCCAGGTAGTATGTTTGAACCACCTCTCCCCTCATCTAATGTCTTGGTGACTGTATGTAAGACATCAAACAGGTTCAGTAGGTATGAACTGCACTCAACCAAGCTGACCTGGGTTGGGTCACATGTTTGGAGGTTACCAATGTCTTTGTTAATGAGTGCCATGAGGATGCACTCCATACCATTGCAGACCAGGGTAGTCAGGCTTATGGGATGGTAGTTACCATGGTCAGTTGTGATTCTACCTTGATGCAGTGGAATAACCGTTGTCACGCACCATTGTATGGGCATGTAGCTTGTGGAGAGGCTGAGGTTGAAAAGATTGATTAGGTGGGGGGGGGCCAGGTTGTCTTGTACTGTTTGCAAGATGCAGTCTGGGACAATATCTGCATCCACTTGACACTGTGTTCTGCTGTTAGAGAGGGCCATTTCCACCTGTGTGTCTCTGATGTGTGGGATACTGTACCTTTCGGGTAGTGTTGTTGGCTCTTTAGAGGGTGAAGTATGCACTGAATGTATCTGCAAGGATGTTGGCGATATCAGTAAGGTCAGCATATTTTGTGCTATATTTCACCGGCACAGTGCAAATCTGTGTGTCACCACTTAGATCCTTGACATAGCCAAAGAAGGTTTTGTGGTTATCTTTTGAATCCTTGCGTATTCTCCTGCTGATGTTAGCCTTAGATGATTTCATGGGGGACCTACGTATCATACTAATAGTGATCATGGATGTCTGCCCTTCATGGGATTTGCTGTTTGTCTGGAACACTATCCTACTTCTGTAGTATAGCCTGTTTATTGCAGGGGTCCACCAGACTGGTGTCCTTGCCTGGGAGGAGTGAGTCTTGGTTTGCCAGTGATGGCACGATCCATACATCTGTGTAGGTGCTTATAAATTACACTTGTGAATCTGTCTGTATCTTGAGCAGTGTTTCCCCTTAGTGTAGGGGCTCCGAAACCCCCCACCCCTGTCTCTAGTAGTGTAAGTTTATCTGTAGGAAAGGTATACACTGTGGTTTCTGTAGGTGGGGGAGATGTTTGGGTGTGGAACAGTAAATAGTTCATGGTCAGAGCTAACCAGTGACTGATTAACCTCTGCTGTGGTGCACCTGTTGCCCATGTTGGTGATGACCACTTCTAGTATGTTTCCACCCCTAGTTAGGGAGGTTACCACCTGATACAGGGCATATGAGGTGACGAATTCCAGGAAGTGCTGGGCCTGGAAGTGAGTACATGAGTTAGTTTCCCAGTTAATGGTAGGGTAGTTGACATCCACCAATGCCAGGGTGTGTGTTAGGACTGTCTCCAGGTAGGTGGAGTGATGGTGCTGGGTCATGGAGGGTGATCTGTAGCAGGCCACATTGCAGTTGTGGCTGATGTTAGCTGCACATGGATGATCTCAGAGGTATCATGCTGCCCCACTAACCTGGAGGTGTAGGTATACCTGATGAATATGGATACACCCCCTCCATGACTGTGTTAGTCCATGTTCTGTGGCTGAAATGTGTGGTATGGATTGTAGTCTGGTAGAGCTGGTGTGCTCTCAGCAGCCTTAAGACAGTTCTCAGTTACTGCACAGATGTTGACGTTGTCCATCCTGAGGAGTGCTGTGAGTGCATGCATGTTGTGATCACAACCCCTGGTGTTGAGTAGCATAGCTCTCATTGATTCTGCTATTGTGCTGTTTATGGAGCTGGTATTCACCTTTGAGACTCTCCTAAAAAGGCACCGTGGGGGCGCCAATAGCTTTGGCCAGAATTCCAAAGCCTAAAGCTGACACATAAGCCGGTATGGTATAATTGCATCCATGTTCCCCATCTGTGCTTGTTTTTCATCTCCCCTGTAGGTAACCTGCTGGTAAGCAATAGAAAGCCTTAAACTTATACAATCTTCTAGCTTCCAAGATAGGCTTTTGGAGAGACTAAGTATCAGTGTTCTGTATGTTCTTGCTGTACTTAACTGTTTCCTGACTACATGATGATTTCTCACTTTATATTGTGATCTGAAAGTCTGTTTATTCACATATTATGGCTGTGATGGCCTGCACTTTAGAGGTTCACAGATAGCCTTCTACCTATCTGCCCAAGGGCAGTTAGAAGCATAGCTACAGTGTGTTGGCTTTCTCAGCACCATTGATGAAGTAACTGAGCCTCTGTCAAGCATAGCCAATGAAGCAATTCCAGGCAGAGTTGCCGGAAGCTGTTGAAGACTGGGTTGGTGGAGGGTGATAGGGGCACTTAGTGGTCTAAAGAGGGCATGTTAATGTGACAATTCAACACCATTCAATTTCCCTAACAAGGTCTTGCAGCTATCAAACTGGATGGGCTCCCCCACCCCCTGGCTGTATTGTTCTGGGACACATGATCCCAGGGGTGTATATTCTGTTACCCATTCACACAACAAGGTTTCCCTTGAAGTGTGTCAGTGACGGGCTATGCCTAATGTACTTAGGAATGTAATTTATTGTCTCACATTACAGTTGTTATATGTTCTTATTTCAAGAGTAAGTGAAGCTCAGTGGGTTTGATGGCCTCTGCCCTTTGCTTAGCCTGGCTTACACATAGAAATCATCTAAATAAAAAATAGATGGAAGCAATGTTAATGTTAATCGTGTAGTGGTTACA